>NC_064868.1:106252684-106462735 GCF_024139225.1 Suncus etruscus
GGACGACAACCTTTCTTTTTGTCTTTTCTTTTCTTTTTCATGTACTTATCTCAATGGGTACCTCCTTTGGGAGAAATAACTAAGAAAAAACCCTCACAGGATCCGTGTCTCAGTGGCTTTCCATTTTGGCACTGGATTCTTGGATTTCGAGTGTCTGATTTCAGCCCATTTGCTTTTTTCCTCTATCTGCCTGTATTAACCCTGTGTTCCAGGCAAAGGTACTTGAGGCAAGTCATTGTCATACTAGCCACTGCCTTCTTCTACTCTTTTGACTTTTCATCTATTTGGGTAATTTCTTTTAAATCCAGTGGCAGCACAGCAACAGTGATGTGAAGAGGGGTGTTCAAAGTAATGCAAGTGTTTACTGGGAAGCTATAAAGGGCCCGCATAACCTAACTGCACAGTTCAAAAAAGACCAAAGAAAGAAACCCAAAGCAAGCAGGGAAATAAAGAAATAACAGAAATAAAAGAGTATGTGAAATGGAAACTCAAAAAAAAAAATAATTCAAGGGATCAATAAACAAAGTTGCAAACCATTGCAAACAAGAGATAAAAAGAGAGAAAACCCTAATAAAGCAGAGCAGAAATGACAGTGGAGACTTCACAATAGACACCATAGAAATTCAAAGGATCATCAGGGGACTTTTTTAAAAAACTGGAGAACTTAGATGAAATAATAAATGTAGGGACTGCTATGGTATTCCAACATTGAATCAAAGAGAAAGAGAGCACAAGAATAGACCAATTACAATTTGTTTTGGTGGTTATTTTTTTTTGGGGGGTGGGGGACACACCTGGTGCCACTCAGAGGTTGCTCCTGGCTATGAGCTCAGAAATCACTCCTGGCTTGGGGGACCATATGGGATGCTGGGAATCGGACCTTGGTTAGTCCTAGGTCAGCCGTGTACAAGGCAAACCCCTACCACTGCGCCACAGCTCCGGCCCCACTACTTTTCTCTTGACTACATCACTATTTTTCTCCTGATGAATGTTATTTGGAAGGGACAGGAGAATGGAATCACATCACGTAGAGTTCAGAGCTTATTCTTGACTCTCTGCCCTGGAATCACTCCTGGTGGGCATTGTGGAACCATTCGGGGTACTGAGGATAGAACCTGGATTAGCTGCATGCAAGGCAAGAGACTTAGCCATCTGTACTATTTATCTTGGCCCCCTGTAAATTTCTTTGGGGTCCTGGATTCTGAACAAGGAGGGGCACCATTTTGTAAGGACCACATGTTGTAAGCAACATGTTAGGCTTTCTCAAGCCTGTTTTCATTAACACCTCCCCAAGCTACCTGGCCACACCAAGTAGCCTATCTGGGGAAGAACAAGAGGAAACAATAAGAAGGTACCCTAGACAAAAGCCAATCAGTTTAAAGATAATAAAAAAGCTAGTACCTCCCTATATCCACTCCCTCTATAATCCAATTTATGATGTTGGGTGGGGTTCATCTCCTGCAAAGGACAACCCTAATTGGTCAGTTTGGAGCTGTTGGTAGACAGAATAAAGTTCTGTTCAGCTTTATTCCAATTGTGTGGTTTTGTCCTTCAACTCCAGACTATAATATTTCTTATTTTTTTGTGGGTCCTTACCTACTGATGCTGCATTTTGACTGCTGCTTTGTGACATTTACTCCTGAGCTAGAGAGACAATGCGGTGCCAGGAATTGAAACACAGATTCCTGCAGGCAAATCACGCACTCCTGTCCTTTAAACCATTCCTTATCTTTTGCTATTGCTTTTAAAGAAGTTTTCAAAGGTTTGACCATTTGACCTTGTTTTGTTTACCTTTTGTAGTGTTTTAAATTTTATAGCACATGATATAAGAAATATACTGCTTTCCAATAGCACAATACACTATTAGTAAACAATTAGTATGGGTGCCGCAAATTTCAGGATTTTAAAAGAGCAAATTGTAGGAGACATGACTAAAATCTGTTGTGGACAGGCAAAATTATGCAGTGTAACTAGCAAAATAATTTGTATACCAATTGCCCCCTCTACTTATTGTTACATATAGCACTGTCTGCACTATTCTGCTACACTATTTAGCCATACATATGTTAATTGACAATAATTTTTTTTTTGTGAACCAGTTTGTGAGCTGGTTATTGAAAACCACAGAAATATAACACTTTGACTTTTGTATTTCAGAAAAAAAGAATTTATGTCTAAGGAAAAAGAGCAAGGCAGATGGAAAATGAAAGCAGCCCATTTATTTATACTGAAGCTGATATTAGAGAATGTAGCTTGTATCTGTAGCTGAAGGAGTTTCATAATATTGCGTCCCAGGCTTTTCCATCCATAGGTAGTACCAGACCAGTGCATTCCCTGACGCATAGATACTGATGGCCCTGCAAAAGGTTCCGCATGGAGGAGCAGAAAAGGAAACACTCTTTAAAAACACAATTGCATTTCTCCAACAAGAGTAAATGAAGAAGCTGGGGTAGGCTTTTGAAGACTGCTGAAGTGTTTCCTATTTGGGGAGGGTTAGGTGAAGAGGTTGAGACCTGGAATGCAAGAACATGAGTGAGAAAATATGTTCTTTCCAATACACATATCTTTCTTAAATCCTCATACCCTCCTGTATCTTGAGTCTTCTCTGCTTTTCCTAGTTATCAGATAAGGCTGATTAAACACTGCCACCTTTAATACTCTGCAGTGATTTTTCAGTCTCTCAGGACCTAATGTAAAGTGAGAAGAAGTTATGTGATGTTCAGAGGTAGAGAAAGAGGGATGACTCTTGGAAAAATGTTTTAGTTCATGATGGGCTACTTTGTTCTCCTGCAAGACCTTTTAACACCTGTTCCACACTGAATACTCAAGGAGTCATTGTTCTCATGAGACTTACCTATTATTAGTAATAAATACATAAATGCTTTGATCTCCTTTTTGATAAATATGCACATGATGATTTAACTGGGGGCTATATTTTTAACCAATATAGATTGTACTTTACTAAAAAAGATTAATTTTAATATTGTATGGCAAACTAATGAAGAATAAAGGAGCCATCTCTTAGTCAGGTAAGGCCTTTTAAAAATTCAGTATATTATCTTATTTTCTGATGTCATACCTTTGACTCCTAAGCAGAACTCATCTGGGAACCTGGGAATATTCCATTTTCTTAAGCAAAACCATTTCTGTGTGAAAGGTTTATAATGTTCCAGCATCAAAAGAATTCAAATTTTGGTTCTTTGGAAATTTATTAAGGGAAACAAAAATTCTTGGGGGGAAAAAACCTATAAGTGGGGACTCAGATAGCACTCTGCTGAATATATGAATCAGTCCCTTTGTCCTATATAAAAAAGTTTAACCAGTGTCTGATTGAAATGTAAAAAAATCCACAGCAGTCACATCCGTAGCCAGGATTTTAACTTTTCAGGTAAAGATCAACTTATATCTAAAAGATTTTATCACTGTTTATGGCCAGCAAAGTATTCAGTAAGAATTATAGCAAATCGAGACGCCGGCCCGGGTCCCTGCTCCTTTACACGGGCGCCTAGCCCGCCACATCCCCCGGAGACCCCAGACGCCGGCCCGGGAGGCCTGGGTGAGTCCCTCCTGCCTCACGCGGGAGCCTAGCTGGGCACATCCCCCGGAGACCCCAGACGCCGGCCGAAAGGCCTGCGCGGGTCCCTGTCCTTTACACGGGCGCCTAGCCCGCCACATCCCGCGGAGACCCCAGACGCCGGCCCGAGAGGCCTGCGCGGGTCCCTGCTCCTTTACAAGGGCGCCTAGCCCGCCACATCCCGCGGAGACTCCAGACGCCGGCCCGGGAGGCCTGCGCGGGTCCTTGCCCTTTCACACGGGCGCCTAGCCCGCCACATCCCGCGGAGACCCCAGACGCCGGCCCGAGAGGCCTGCGCGGGTCCTTGCCCTTTCACACGGGCGCCTAGCCCGCCACATCCCGCGGAGACCCCAGACGCCGGCCCGAGAGGCCTGCGCGGGTCCTTGCCCTTTCACACGGGCGCCTAGCCCGCCACATCCCCCGGAGACCCCAGACGCCGGCCCGGGAGGCCTGCGCGGGTCCCTGCTCCTTTACAAGGGCGCCTAGCCCGCCACATCCCGCGGAGACTCCAGACGCCGGCCCGGGAGGCCTGCGCGGGTCCTTGCCCTTTCACACGGGCGCCTAGCCCGCCACATCCCGTGGAGACCCCAGACGCCGGCCCGAGAGGCCTGCGCGGGTCCTTGCCCTTTCACACGGGCGCCTAGCCCGCCACATCCCGCGGAGACCCCAGACGCCGGCCCGAGAGGCCTGCGCGGGTCCTTGCCCTTTCACACGGGCGCCTAGCCCGCCACATCCCCCGGAGACCCCAGACGCCGGCCCGGGAGGCCTGTGCGGGTCCCTGCTCCTTCACGCGGGCGCCTAGCCCACCACATCCCCGGAGACCCCAGACGCCAGCCTGGGAGGCCTGGGTGAGTCCCTGCAGCCTCACACGGGAGCCTAGCCCAGCACATCCCAGGGACCACGAGCGCCTGCGAGAGTGATTTGGGCAAGTCCCTTCCCCCAGGTGGGTACCTGGAACGGCAACTTGAGCAACCCAAATAGACGGGGGGAGATAGGGCCACCCTTCTGGACTCGCAGGTGACCTAGAGCAGTCCACCCCCCTGGACCCTAGAGTGGACCAGGGACTCCCCAAGGGCGAGGGCAGAGCCTGAAGGGTCGGACTGAGGGAACTCCTTCAAGGGAAACTTGGAGGGGGCAGAGCTCCATTGACTCCCAGAGAAAGGAGGGGGGATTGGGAGCTAGGCTCAATAGCGCCAGCAACCAGTGTGGCCAGGAGTGGAACTGCACCGCCGACAGAAATAAGGAGTAGAAAAGCAATAATACCCACTGCAGGAGGGCCGAACTCTAGGTAGCAAAGGGGAGGAGAAAGAGCCAGGTTCAACAAGCCCACCCAACAGCATCCTCTAGAATCACCTTCAGGAAGGGGACCAAAGCAGGCCGAAATTAGAAGCCACAGCACTCCAAAACACACCATTAAATACAAAGAATTATGCGTAAATCAAGGAAATCCCTAATATCTGGAGACAACATGACAAACCCTATTAAAGTTCCAAGTCCACCAAAACGCACAGATCCATGGGAAGAAGACCTAAAAGCGGTCATGAGGAAGGAAATGCAAGAATTACTAAAACAGATGAAAGAAACCCTAGCAACCGAGTATAAGAAAGCCATGGATGAAAGAATCAGCCAAATTAAAGAAGAAATGTCAAAGAACATGAGAGATTCCATACAAAAAGAAGTGAAGGATTTAAAAGACAAAGTAACAAGCCTTACAAGCAGAAACACAGAGTTGGAGAAGCACATCAAAGAACTCGAAGGAAAACTGCAATCAAAAAATGATCAAGAAACCAACAAAGAAATAAAAGGCAAAGCACTGGAAGGAAAAGTCCAATATCTAATGAATAAAGACAAAAGAAACAATCTAAGAATTGTAGGTATACCAGAAGGGGAGGAAATAGGGAAGGGGGAAGAACAGGTAGTCAGGGAGATAATAACAGAGAACTTTCCCACCCTCTGGAAAGACAATTCAGGACAAATCCAGGAAGTCAAGAGAGTCCCTAATAAAATAGACCCTAATAAACCCACACCAAGACACATAATAATCCAAATGGCAAAAAACAAAGAGAAAGAGGAACTCCTGAAAGCAATAAGGGAGAAAAAAAACCTCAAGTACAAAGGAAAAGACATAAGAATCAAACCAGATCTCCCATTTGAAATAATTCAAGCAAGAAGACAGTGGAATGACATATTTAAACGACTGAATGAAAGAAATTTCCAACCCAGGGTCCAATACCCAGCAAAACTATCATTCATATGGGAGGGCAGACTAAAAACATTCTCAAATATGAACGAACTTGAACTATTTGTGCAAACTAAGCCGATACTAAGCGATTTACTCAGAGACGAATTACACAATCCAAACCCCCGATTGTAACAACAACCACCCCACACAATACAACTGCACAACAGTCCTCTCTATCAATAATTTCCCTAAATGTAAACGGACTAAACTCTCCAATCAAAAGACACATAGTAGAGAACTGGGTTAGGAAAAATAAACCGGACTTCTGCTGTCTACAAGAAACACACCTACAGTTACAGGATAAGCACAGGCTTAGAATAAAAGGATGGAAAGTAATCATCCAGGCCAATGGAAAACAAAAAAGAGCAGGGACAGCAATTCTTATATCAGATCAAATTGTATTCAACCTCAAGAAAGTGATCAGAGACAAAGAGGGTCACTACTTACTGATCAGGGGAACATTAGATCAAGAAACACTAACCCTGGTCAATATATATGCACCTAATCTAGAGTCAGCAAAATATGTGAGGCAACTACTGGCAAACCTGGAGAAACACATGAAGGGAAATGTGATAATAGTAGGGGACCTGAATACTCCACTATCACCACTGGACAGATCCACCAAACAGAAAAATAGCAAAGAAATAAGAGCTCTAAATGAAAAATTAGAAGATTTAGGGCTGACAGACTTATATAGAGCCCTCCATCCCCAGAAAGCAGAATACACATTCTTCTCAAGCCCACATGGAACCTTCTCCAGAATAGACCATGTCTTGGGATACAAAGCCAACCTATATAAGACCACAAAGGTAAGGATCATTAGAAGTACCCTTTCAGATCACTATGCAACAGAGGTTAAAATTGATATCAAGAAGAAGCAATGGAGAAAAACTAATACCTGGAGATTAAATAACATGCTGCTCAACAACACCTGGATCAAAGAACAACTCAAGGAAGAAATAAAAAGATTCCTTGAGACAAATGACAATGAAGAGACAACATGTCAAAATTTATGGGACACAGCAAAAGCAGTAATTAGGGGGAAACTCATAGCAATACAGGCCTATGTCAAGAAACAGGAAAATAACAAAACCAACAGTTTAAAAGATCACCTCAAAGAATTGGAGCAACAGCAACAGAGAAATCCAACCACAACCAGAAGGCAAGAAATAATAAAAACCAGAGCAGAAATAAACAACATCGAAACTAAGAAAACAATACAAAAAATCAATGAGACCAGGAGTTGGTTTTTCGAAAAAATAAACAAGATAGACAAACCATTGGCAAAACTCACCAAAAAAAAGAGGGAAAACACCCAAATCAGTAGGATCACAAATGAAAGGGGTGAGATTACAACAGAACCCCATGAAATACAACATATCATGAGATCATATTATGAACAACTATACTCAACTAGGCTAGAGAACCCAGTAGAAATCGACAGATTCTTGGACAAACACCCTCTTCCAAAGCTGGAAAAGGAAGATCTAGAAAGTCTAAACAGTCCAATCACCTCAGAGGAAATTGAAGATGTAATTAAAAAACTCCCTAAGAACAAAAGCCCAGGCCCAGATGGATTTACAGGTGAATTCTATCAAACATTTCAAGAAGACTTACTACCACTTTTCCATAGGCTTTTCCAAACCATAGAAAAAACAGGAATCCTCCCCAACTCCTTTTATGAGGCTAATATCACACTCATTCCCAAAGAAGGCAAAGACACCACTAAGAAAGAAAACTACAGACCAATCTCACTAATGAACATAGATGCAAAAATTCTCAACAAAATCTTAGCAAACCGAATCCAACACTTCATCAAAAAGATCATTCATCACGACCAAGTGGGATTCATACCAGGAATGCAAGGTTGGTTCAACATACGCAAATCAATCAATATGATACATCACATCAACAACATGAAAGACCAAAACCACATGATCATATCAATTGACGCAGAGAAGGCGTTTGACAAAATCCAACATCCTTTCATGCTAAAGACACTCAGCAAAATAGGATTAGAAGGAACCTTCCTCAAGATAGTTACAGCTATATATGAAAAGCCTATAGCCAACATTATACTTAACGGCGAGAAACTAGAAGCATTCCCACTAAGGTCAGGAACTAGACAAGGCTGTCCACTCTCTCCACTCTTATTCAATATAACTTTAGAAGTCCTAGCAATAGCAATCCGACAAGAGAAGGGAATCAAAGGAATTCAAGTAGGGAAAGAGGAACACAAGCTATCTCTATTTGCCGACGATATGATGATCTACATCAAAAACCCTAAAGAGTCCACAGTAAAACTCCTAGAAACAATCAACCAATACAGCAAAGTGGCTGGATACAAAGTAAATACACAAAAGACAGTAGCGTTTCTATATACAAACAATGAAGTTGAGGAGAGAGAGATTAAAAATACAATTCCATTCAAGATAGTATCAAAAAATATCAAGTATCTAGGAATCAACCTTACAAGAGAAGTGAAAGACCTATACCAGGAAAACTTCAAAACACTTCAGAAAGAAATTGAAGACGATCTAAAGAAATGGAAGAACATCCCATGCTCATGGATAGGTAGAATTAACATAGTCAAAATGACTATCTTACCCAAACTTTTATATAGATTTAATGCAATCCCTATCCAAATCCAGACACAATTCTTTAAAGAAATAGAACAATCAATCACAAAATTCATCTGGAACCACAAAAGACCCAGGATAGCCAAACACATATTGAAAAACAAGAAGCTGGGAGGCATCTCCTTACCTAACTTGAAACTATACTATAAAGCCATAGTAATTAAAACAGCATGGTACTGGAACAGAGACAGGACCTCAGACCAGTGGGTCAGAACAGAATTCCCTGACATAAACCCCCAGATATACAGCCAACTAATATTTGATAAAAGAGGCAAGAATCTGAAATGGAACAAAGAAAGCCTATTCAACAAATGGTGTTGGTACAACTGGAAAACCACATGTAAGAAAGTGAAAATCGACCCATATCTCACCCCTTATACAAAAGTCAACTCAAAATGGATCAAAGACCTTGAAATCAGACCCGAATCTATAAAGTTTATCGAGAATAAAATAGGCAGAACACTCGAAGACCTATATATCAAAAAGGTCTTTGAGAATGGAGCACCAATGGCAAGAACTTTAGCATGTAATATAAACAAATGGGACTACATCAAACTAAAAAGCTTCTGCATGGCAAAACAAACCCTACTTAACGCAAGAAGACAGCTAACAGAATGGGAAAAAATCTTTTCACTCGACATATCAGATAAAGGCCTGATATCTAGAACATACAAAGCACTCAGAAAGCTGAGACCCTCAAAACCAAATAAAGCCATAAAAAAATGGGGAGATGAAATGAATAGACACTTCTCTGAGGAAGACAGAAGGATGGCCAACAAACACATGAAAACATGCTCACCTTCACTCATCATCAGGGAGATCCAAATCAAGACAACAATGAGATACCACCTTACACCAGTGAGGATGGCTCACATCAAAAATAATGGAAACAACCTTTGTTGGCGGGGATGCGGTATGAAAGGAACTCTCATTCACTGCTGGTGGGAATGCCCCCTAGTCCAACATCTATGGAGAAAAGTCTGGAGAGTGCTCAAAGAACTCAGAATTGAGCTGCCATTTGACCCAGCAATTGCTCTCCTAGGCATATACCCCCAAGATGGAAGGGCATTCATTCCAAAATACGTATGCACCCCACTATTTATTGCAGCACTCAGTATAATAGCCAAATCGTGGAACCAACCTCGATGTCCAACAACAGATGAATGGATCATTAAGATGTGGTACATATACACAATGGAATATTACATGGCAGTCAGAAACGATACAATCACAGACTTTGCAGCAACATGGATGGACTTAGATCATGTTATGTTAAACGAAGTAAGTCAGAAGACAAAAGATAAACACAGAATGGTGGCACTATTCTGAAACACCTAGAACATATAGTTTAAACACAACTAATACCTAACAATCAAATAACAGGGTTTAACAGGGTAGAAACTTCGAACACTGTAATACTCAACATATACGTGGGAGCAGTGTCCAAAATTCATGAAAAAGGAGCAACACAAACACTTGACAACACATTATACCACAAAGAAAGCAGCAACAACAGAAACAACAGCATTAAGAGAACAGGTAAGTAATCAGACTTCCAAAACAAAGGCCCACAATAATCCCTTAGAGTTCGTATACAGGAACACAAGTATAGAACACCAAGGGAAATCACGACTGCAATGGCAGCATACCATAGCACTATGTTTTAATGCCTTTATCTTACTATATTTTAAATAACCTCTCAGCTTTTCTGTCCACAGGCGCCCTTGGATACAAAGGGCGGACAAACTAAGATGGCAACTCGGGATACCACACGAGATACCATACATAGCATGCACTACGAGAGGGCCACGAGAAAACTCTCTAACATATACTTTATCTCTAGGTTATTCCTTCTTTTAGGAATTGAAGCAAGTGACCAGTCAGACCACCGAAACAGTGCCTGTGAGGTACAGACTTAAACTACAGGCTCTATTCTTCGAACACATTCAACCTAACCAGCATTCCCTTGCTATTCTCCCCTCTCTTCTCACTACTTTTTTTTTTAATTCTATTCCTCTCTTTACTTTTTCCCCTTTCTCTTCTCCTTTTCTTTCTAAGGTATTTTCTCTTTCCTCTCACTGCATACCCCTCCCATATACCTTCCCCTGTCTCCCCTCTGGAAATCCAACTATCCCTTCACCCCTCAATTCCATCCAGATCTCCCACCATATTAAAACTCTTCACCCTCAATCCTTAATCTATTAGGCATCAAGGCCGACCTCCTACCCAACGAAACAGTACCCAGCACCCAGGCGAGGGGACACCCAGTCAAACCCACACCTCGTCTCCTGCAAGAAAAGACAGCCAACTCCCTGCGGACTCATGCTGTGCGGCCTTCCCTACCAACTCCCCCTAACGTGGACTGTTTCTTGAAACCGGATCTAGGTCCAAAAGTATCCCCAACGCAAGAACTCTTCCAAGACCTCCCTGCCACAAATTTTTACCAATCTGAAGAAGGTCAGGGGGTGGGATAGGAAGATGCCTGGGAACCCACACACCACAGGAAACACCCAAAAGACAATGGGAAAAACTGTACCTCCAACATAGGCATAAGACTGGTAATACACCACCTCTTTACCTACTCTCCCCCAAATGTAAGGTAGTCTTTTGCACCACTTTGGTCCCTTAAAAAACCTCACTAACTCACCTTAAATTTTTTTTTAATTTTTTTATTTTTTTTTTAATTAATTAATTTATTTTTTAAATGTTTGTCCTACATATACATTTGTGAGCGCATACATTTTTATTTCTTTTTTTTTTTTCTTTTCCTCGCTTTTGGGTATGTGACCTGTTTCTGTTATCCCCTCTGTCCACCCACAAATACACAGACATTATAATGTAGCACCACTTCCCCCTGCAAAGGCACACCAAATAAAGGGGAAATCTTACATATAAAAAAAAAAGAGCTCTTGTCTACTAGAGATGGGAACTCATAGTTGTTTACAAAACAGGGATATCTCCTACCTTGAAAATATGTCATGTGGAATCAACTTAGACCTCAGGTGATCAGATACCATTCATCCAGCCTTGAACCCTGGATCCCAGACATAGAAACGGCACAGTTCCTCACAACAGTGGCAAGAAACAAATCCCAGCCGGGACTGCCTTAATACTGCGGGGTCAACAACAAGGGCCAACTCTAACATGATTTCCTGACAATGAGGAAAATCTGAACATCCTGACCTCAGAGCAGATTAACCTACCTTACCAGCTAACGACAAGACACAACCAGAAGTCTCGGCACCCTTTGGTAGGTCCAAAAGCCAAGATCGTGATTTATAGTTGACTGGCTGCTAGAACTACGACCAGACGGTATACATCTTGGGACCAAAAAAAAAAAAAAAAGCCCTAGTTTAGGGTTTGAACTATGACCTGCACAATAACCAGGATCCCCAGTCCCAAAGGTCCGGCAGAGAAAATTGTAACGGAACAGGGCTTTTGGAAGCACAAAGAAAGATGCTATCCTAGGTGCCACCCTAGGATCAGGGCAAAGACCAAGATCACCAACCACAGAAGATGGTTTAAAATGATACGGAGGTAACAGAACCTCTAGAACCACAAAGACTGACTTCATCATAAGTCCCACCTCAGGAGCTGTGCAGATACTGAGACCTCTAAACACAGAACAGAAGTCTTCCACACACCAAAAAAAAAAAAAAAAAAAAAACCACCACCGGGAGAGTAAAGGCTCCTGAGCAAAGTCTAGTGTTGATCCCATGACAGTATGCTCCAAGGACGGAGAAACCCCATATCTCTTAGGCCAAGTGAATTCCTTTTCGAATGACCCCAATATTTACTGTGCCAGGGCAGGAGGGAAAAAATAAAAATACAAAAAGCACAAAACCTTGGTTATTATCTATATATTTTTTACCTCCATTTATTATTGTCGTTATTATTTTTATTCACCTATCTATTTTGGTCGATTTCTCTGTTTGGGAGTGATTATTGAAACTGTCCCCAACCATACTTATATTTTCTCTTCCTTTCTTTTCTTTCGTTATGTGCTATGCCATGTTTCTCATTTCAAGACCATGGTGTGTTTTTTTTGTTTGTTTGTTTTTGCTTGTTTTGCTTTTTGTTGTTTGTTTGTTTGCCTGTTTTTTTTTTTTGTGGTGCTTATCGATACAGCTCAAGCCCTCACTAGATATTTGACACTTCTTTTGGTACTGGTGGAGTGTTTCACCTTCTTTTTCTCCATCTCTCAAAACGATGATGAGAGCCTCTAGAAGGATTCCGCCCAGTTTCGGGGTATTAGATCCTTACCCCAGTTTATTACTTTTCTCTTTTTCAAACAAAACCACGCAACTTGAACTAGCTAGTCCTGCCTCCAGTTAGAGGGGGAACTAAGGGAGGCATCAAGACCAAACAGGTGCAAGACTACTAAGTTGTGGGTTAGATAAAGAGGGGACCACATATTCAAGCCGACCTGGGATGAGGGAAGAGGAAATGGGAGGTAGGACAGAAATGGAGGTGTAGGGAGGACAATTTGGTGATGGGAATCCCCCCTGATTTTATGTAAATATGTACCTAAAATATTATTGTCAACACTATGTAAACCATTATGATCAAAATAAAAATTAAAAAAAAAAAAAAAAAAAAAAAAAAAAGAATTATAGCAAATCAAATATTCTTAGACAGAGAAGGTTCTGACTGTTTTTGTTCTGTGTTCAACCTTTTCTATGTTTATCTGAGAAGCATAAAGGTGTTTTTGTATGTTTCTGACAACACCTGTGCACTCTTTCTCATGCATTATTTTTTATCAAATGCATTTCACTATAGCACAATGCAACATTAATCCTCAGGCCCACTGCTACAAAATATTATGATCTTTTAAACAGCCTGCCTGGTGTCCAGAGATATTGGCTTTTTGAATCTGTTTGTGTTGAGGGAAGAATGAAGGGGAATATTCTGGTAATCAGGGAGCTTAGGGAGGTGGGAAAGACACAGGCATGTTTGGTTTTCTTTTTTCATTTTTAAATAATATAGCATCAATTTGAAGATTGATTTCAAAGTCTATATTAAGACTACCTGGCAAGGTCCATTCTTTCTCTTCTTTTCTTTTTTATTTTTAATCTTAGGAGTCCCATTAAAGCAGTCAGACACTGGGATCTATACCAGACACAATAAGGGTCTGATTACTGAATATCAATATATTCAATATAAAATTAGTACCCACATCTCTTTATTTGAGGTATAGCACTGTTGTTTTTTGTTATTCTTTGGAATACATATTCTTAAATATTTTGCTAGCGTGAGTGTATTTTATCTAATGGGGCATCATATTAAATTATCATAAACACATTAGGAGTAAACCCAAATATTATGGGAGGAGGTAGGGTCTTAAGGAGGATATATTTGTGGGGAGTGCCTGAGAACTAGAATTAATTCTCTCACTTTATCACTACTGTCCACATTAAACCACCATCATTTACTGAATGATTAATATATGCCTGGTATTTTGTAGACATTACATACAACAATAGCAGTGGATAGTGCTATTATCTCACTTATATAGTTAAGGAAACTAAGAATCATAAAATAGCAAAGTAATTTGAATAGTGTTTCTCACACTATTCAGAAGCCAAAAAGTGGAAATGACCTGAACCCAGGGTTCAAACACAAATCAAGAAGGAGGACCTTTCTATCACAAGAGACAATCTAGTTAGTAGGTTTGGAACAAATGTTACATTTTGGAATATTGCTCAGGTTCTAGTCATTGAATAAAAAATATGAAGAAGCTAATGAATTCAAATTCTATAAGTCTCACTAATTTGGTGGTTGAACTAGGTTTGCTAGAGCCCAGCATTGAAGGACGAGACCACAAAACTGGAATGAAGTCAATACTTTAATCCATCTGCTAAAAGGACCCCATACTGGCTGGTCAGGGTCATCTTACAAAGGAAAATCACCCTGCCCAAGGTAATGAGGAAGATTATATAGGGATGGGATGTAGGGAGGTTCCAGCTTTCTGATGATCTTTAAATGATTGGCTATTATCTGGGGGTACCTTCCTACTGCACCCTTGTCCTTCCCTGATAGGCTACCTGGTATGTCCGGTAGTTTGGCATGGTGTTAATAGAAATAGGCTTGTGAGGACCTAGCATGTGGTTTACACCATATAGTTCTTACAAAATAGTGTCTCTCCCTGCTCAGAACATAAGAAGAAACCTGCCATATGTCCTTTACAAAATGGCATTCTTCCTTGTTCAGAACCCAGGTCCTAACAAGTTTATGATTTACATTTCACAGATACAAGCCTGTATTTGATAATTATACAAGGAAAAATTGTGTAATTGTGGGAAATCACAAGTTTTATTGCACAAATATATCATTTTATTCTGAAGATCTTAATCCAAGTTCTGAAGTTCCCTTCTTTGTAATCAACACATTTTTATTGCCTTTTAGCTGCACAGATAGGAATTAGCTATTATACCTTTATTATTTTATTTTTTCATCTGCAAAATAGAGTTAATAATACCTCATAGAATTGTTGAAAGCATCAATGTGAAAGTGTTTTTAAACTGATTGAATTAGATACTCAGATGATAACATATGGATTGGAAAATAAAAATGTACTGCTTAAGGATATTCTTTCTTGATTAAAAAAAGGAAGTGGCCTTATGAAAAAAAGGAGGAATAAAGTAGATCTATGAGTAGATCTCATATAGGTTCTCAAAACTCCCTCAACACATTTTGTTTTGTGCAAGTCCTTGATTTTTTCAAGCACAGTCACTCACTCAGTCTGACTTGACTTTGGTTTCTAACAAAAGCTTTCTTCAAACTTCGATATAAAGATGGCACTAACTCCCAGAACAATTCTTTCTCTCAATGTCAATGGACTAAATGCACCAGTTAAGAGACACAGAGTGGCTAAATGGATCAAAAAACTCAATCCAACCTTCTGCTGCCTACAAGAAACGCACCTGAATAGTCAGAACAAACATAGACTCAAATAAAAGGCTGGAGGAAAATCATCCAAGCAAACAAAACCCATAAAAAAGCTGGAGTGGCCACAATAATATCAGATGATGCAAACTTTATACTTAAGAAAGTTGTAAGGGACAAAGATGGACATTTTGTATTAATCAAGGGGTACGTAGAGCAGGAAGAATTCACTCTCCTAAACTCATATAGCAAGGTGGCAGGCTACAAAATTAACACACAAAAATCAATGGTTTTCTACACACCAATAGTAATAAGGAAGAAATGGACATTAAGAAAACAACCCCATTCACAATAGTGCCACACAAACTTAAATATCTTGGAATCAACTTGACTAAAAATGTGAAGGACCTATACAAAGAAAACTATAAAACTCTGCTCCAAGAAATAAGAGAGGACATGCGGAAATGGAAGCACATACCCTGCTCATGGATTGGCAGGATTAACATCATCAAAATGGCAATACTCCCTGAGGTATTATACAGATTTAATGCGATCCCTCTAAAGATACCCATGACATTCTTCAAAGAAGTGGATCAGGCACTTTTGAAATGCATTGGGAACAATAAACACCCTAGAGTAGCTAAAGCAATCATTGGGAAAAAGAATATGGGAGGAATTACTTTCCCCAACTTTAAACTGTACTACAAAGCAATGGTTATTAAAACAGCATGGTATTGGAATAAAGACAGGCCCTCAGATGAGTGGAATAGGCTTGAATACTCAGAGAATGTTCCCCAGACATACAATCACCTAATTTTTGATAAAGGAGCAAGAAATCCTAAATGGAGCAAAGAAAGCCTCTTCAACAAGTGCTGTTGGCACAACTGGCTAGCCACTTGTAAAAAATTGAACTTAGACCCCCAGCTAACACCATGTACAAAGGTTAAATCCAAATGGATGAAAGACCTCGATATCAGACCTGAAACCATAAGATATATAGAACAACACATAGGTAAAACACTCCAGGACATTGACTCTAAAGGCATCTTCAAAGAGGAAACTGCACTCTCCAAGCAAGTGAAAGCAGAGATTAACAGATGGGAATATATTAAACTGAGAAGCTTCTGCACCTCAAAAGAAATAGCGCCCAAGATACAAGAGCCCCCCACTGAGTGGGAAAACTATTCACCCAATACCCATCAGACAAGGGGCTAATCTCCAAAATATACAAGGCACTGACAGAACTTTACAAGAAAAAAACATCTAACCCCATCAAAAAATGGGGAGAATAAATGGACACTTTGACAAAGAAGAAATACAAATGGCCAAAAGATGCATGAAAAAATGCTCCACATCACTAATCATCAGGGAGATGCAAATCAAAACAACTATGAGGTACCACCTCATACCCCAGAGATTGGCACACATCACAAAGGATGAGAACAAGCAGTGTTGGCGGGGATGTGGAGAGAAAGGAACGCTTATCCACTGCTGGTGGGAATGCCGTCTAGTTCAACCCTTATGGAAAGCAATATGGAGATTTCTCCAAAAACTGGAAATCGAGCTCCCATACGATCCAGCTATACCACTCCTAGGAATATACCCTACGAACACAAAAATACAATACAAAAATCCCTTCCTTACACCTATATTTATTGCAGCACTATTTGCCATAGCAAGACTCTGGAAACAGCCAAGATACCCTTCAACAGATGAATGGCTAAAGAAACAGTGGTACATATACACAATGGAATATTATGCAGCTGTCAGAGAGATGAAGTCATGAAATTTTCCTATACATGGATGTACATGGAATCTATCATGCTGAGTGAAATAAGTCAGAGAGAGAGAGAGAAAGACACAGAATGGTCTCACTCATCTATGGGTTATAAGAAAAACGAAAGATATTCTTGCAGTATTAACTTTCAGACACGAAAGAGAAAAGAGCTGGAAGTTACAGCTCAGCTCATGAAGCTCACCACAAATAGGGATGAGTTTAGTTAGAGAAATAACTACGTTTTGACCTATCCTAATAATGAGAATGTACGACGGAAATAGAAAGCCTGTCTAGAGTACAGGTGGGGGGGGAGGAGGGAGATTTGGGACATTGGTGATGGGAATGTTGCACTGGTGATGGGTGGTGTTCTTTATATGACTGAAACCCAAACACAATCATGTATGTAATAAAGTTGTTTAAATAAAATAAAAAAGGCACATAAAAGGCTAAATAAAAACATAAAATTAAAAAATAAGTTAAATCAGCATATACCAAAAAAAAGCTTTCTTCTTCTGGAACATTTAGACATTATGAGTTGTTAATAAAATGTAGCAGCACTATGGTTTGGATAGAGTTCACTTATATTGCTCTGATACTAGGAAATTGAGGATTGTACTACTGACAGGGAAAACTAGATTTGAGGTTTATAAATGGGCATTTAATAAAAATATTTTCAACAGTCCAACCACTTTATAGAGCATAATCATTTAATTTTTGGACTATAGTGAAAGAATGTGTTTTTTCTTAGAACTGTCTCTAGGAAAATTTGGAAATTCATTAAAATTTTCTTAGCAATCTTTTTATTAATAAATGACATTCATAGAGTACTTACCACTTGCCAATAACTGCTGTATGCTTTACAAAAAAATTAGAAAATCACATTTAATTCTTGCAAAAAGTCTTGTACAAGGGCTTCACTTGCCATAATCTAATCCCAGAACAGGTCAAAGACAAGAATTAATAAACCAAGACAGTCATAAGGGAGTAGGAAAAGGCATGCAGGGCCAGGGGGCTTTAAGCCTCTTGGACTGAGAGTGTGCTAAACCAACCTTCCTCTGCAGTCTTTATTTCTAGACTCAATCCACATTAGCAGGGAAGGTAGAGTAACAGACAAAAGTACCTATTTCATGCTATTCAAGCGTAGGTGAGTCGTTCCCATCTTGAAAGGGGTGGCTGAAGGGAAAAATGAATCTATGGTAGAGTCTTTGTTTTGGGTAAAATAGGATGTAGTTATGTATATAGCAACATTCTTATACAACAAGAGTCTTGGACCTTTTTATTTTTTTGCATTGTGATTTCTAAGTGTGCTACACAATGCTTTGTATTCTCTGTATGTCATTTTATTTAAACTTTATAGTATCATATGAGGTAGGCATTACTATTATTTGTATTTTGTTTATTGAATTGTAAAATAAGACACAGTATAATAAAATACACTTTATCAAAATCATACACATATAAAGTATTATAATTGAAATGTAAAATCTAATGCCATAGATGGAGTTGAATTTTATTCACACAAAATGGTAAATTTAAATTTAGTAAGATGGTATATTGAGAAATTTCTGTCCCATGTGTAATTTTATTTTTATTCAGTCATTCATTCAAATGTATTTTTTCAGTCATTCTGACTAATCATTTTGGAGTATTTCTGGACTCACAAATACATCCAGTTTATGATAAAATTTTTTAAAATTTAGTTGTGTCTTCAAATGCCCACCATTCTTTATCAATCTCTGCAATACAATCTTGATACAAGTTATTCTGAGCTTTAAGTTGTATGGCTTTTATGCAAGTTATTTTTAGATATACGTTGATTTGCTACAGCCACATTAATGTTCGGTTTGTGTGTATCCCCAGGAAAGGATTTATGAGGACCACAAACACTCAATTGTTTATTTAAAAGTATTGTCTAAAAACATCAAATATCCAGGAATTGATTTAACAAAGAATGTAAAAGACTCTTACACTATACGTTGGAAAGTACAAGTCACTGCTGAAAGAATTAGAAGAGGACACCAGGAAATAGAAAAGCATTCCATGTTCATAGATCAGAAGAATCAACATTGTCAAAATGATCATCTGGCATTTATGTAGATTTAACATTTGACATTGTAGATTTGACAGTTTTCCAAGGACTTAGAACAAATTCTAAAAATATTTTTGTAAGGCCTCACAAAAGTCCCTGCATAGTCAAAGAAATTTTGAGAAACTAGAAGATTGAAGATATTATATTTTACTGACCTTAAATTATACTATAAGGCTATAGAAATCAAAATTACAATATACTGGAATAAAGGTAAACCAATGGAAATGAATTGAGAACCCAGAGAAAAACCCTAAATTACAGAAATATTAATTTATCACAAAGAAGTTGAGTGCATGATTGGAGGAAAGACAGCCTCTTTAACAAATATTGCTGAGAAAACGAAAAAGTCACATGCAAAAGAGTTAAACAAACATATTTGCATTAACAACATTATTCAAAAAAGTTAATTAAAAGCGAATTAAGGACCTTAAAATTAGACTGGACTCCATAAAATATTTTTTAGAAAAACGGACAGAACCCTTCAGATTTTAAACCTTCAGGTACCTTCTATGACAACATTGACAAAGACAACATTTAACAATATTGGCAAAGACAAGAAAAATAAAAATAAAAATAAACAAATGGGACTAAACACAATATCAAATTTAAAGTTTTTGAATGGTCAAAAAATCTCAAGTTAAAAGATACTCTCCTGTATAAGAGGAAATACTCTCATAGCATTGTTAAGGGATAATAACCAAGATATATAGAATACTCATAAAGTTAAACAATACAAAAAACCCACAACTCTATCATGAAATAGTGAGAGGACTTGAACTGACAATACAATGAAGACACAACAACCAGACTGTCAAGGTGGCCTTGGGGATTTGAATTGAGGGAACTTGGGAACACCGGTGGAGGGAAGTGGACACTTATGGTGCTATAAGATTATATGTCTAAAACTTAACTATGAGTAACTGTAAATCATGGCTCTTTAATATTCATTTATTTATTGTTTCTTGGGCCATACCCAACAGTGTTCAGGAGTTATTTCTGTCTCTGTGCTAAGGAATCAACTGGTGATTAAAACTGGTTGTGCAGTGTACAAGGCAAGCATCATACCTGCTCCATTCCCAATATATATTTTTTAAAAAGACAAAACAGCCAGTGTTCTTCCTCACTTATTATATGGGAAATGCAAAAAAGTATGAGTGGTCTGTGGAGTATATGGGCCACCACAGTTAAAGGCTCTGCACAACTTCTGCCAGCATCTTTCTGAATGTTGTCATGGGTAATGTCCTCCTCTGATCCCCTGCCCTGTGACTGCAGATTTTGACATTAGTTGCTTACAGGACAAGGGTCATTAGAACTTCAGCCAACAGACTGGACCATGGCTATGGACAACTGGCACAGGTCTTTTGCTGTTATTGACAGCAAGTGAAGCTGAGGTTTGTCCAATATGAAGATATCCAAGAAATGAATAAGTTTAGCTAGAGAGTTCATAATCCGAGGAGAGGGATGGAAAGAGATAATATATATTTTATTTTTTTTTAAATTTTTTAATCAAATAATTTATTTAAACATCGTGATACAAACATAATTGTAGTTGGGATTCAGTCATAACAAGATGGAAAAAGATGATCTTAGGGCTCTTAATTTCTACAAATTAAAAAGCCAGCACCCCTAGGGAATGCCTTGGTGGGGAGATATCCTGTATTCACTCTTTTGTCCTGCCAACTCTTCTGGAGTAAAATAACTCAAGAAATTCTACATTATCTTCCTCTTCCATATACACTCTTTCTGAGATGTAAAGACCCAGTTAAGCTTAATTAGCATTAGATAGGTATTTTCCTGTTAACATCTGCCTTTCTTCCCTTGTTGCTTGGCCCTGAACAATAAATATTGGATGTGGAGGACAATCAGGGCTCTCAGTCCACAAGGCTTCATGCTTTTCTCTTTTATATCTGTCTTGTTTTCCTTTCTTTTGTTTTAACTTCATTTTTTTTTCAGTTTAGTCAAGAGTAATTTATTGCTTGTGAAAAAAGTAAAACATTCCTTAAAGGGCAGACAGATGAAACCTAGCCAACTAAATTCTTAGGCTAAGATAAACTTTAAAAGCTAGAATGTCTATAAGGAGCAAAGAAGCTTCACATAAAATATACAGAATTCCTGCACTCTGGACATTTAATGGGAAGGAAAAGCAAGGAAAAAAGCAATATCATATTTTAGGATAGTCGCATAATATTTGAATTATCAAAAGGATGAAATAATATAGAAAATTTTGACATTTTGTGTCAAATGCCCATTTGTGTCTATTTCCACTGAAAAAATTTTTTAATTTATTTAAACACCTTAATTACATACATGATTGTGTTTGGGTTTCAGTCATGTAAAGAACACCACCCATCACCAGTGCAATATTCCCATCACCAATGTCCCAATCTCCCTTCGCCCCACCCGACCCCCGCCTGTACTCTAGACAGGCTCTCCATTTTCCTCATACATTTTCATTATTAGGACAGTTCAAAATGTAGTTATTTCCCTAACTAAACTCATCACTCTTTGTGGTGAGCTTCCTGAGGTGAGCTGGAACTTCCAGCTCTTTTCTCTTTTGTGTCTGAAAATTATTATTACAAGGGTGTCTTTCATTTTTCTTAAAACACATAGATGAGTGAGACCATTCTGCGTTTTTCTCTCTCTCTCTGACTTATTTCACTCAGCATAATAGATTCCGTGTACATCCATGTATAGGAAAATTTCATGACTTCATCTCTCCTGACAGCTGCATAATATTCCATTGTGTATATGTACCACAGTTTCTTTAGCCATTCGTCTGTTGAAGGGCATCTTGGTTGTATCCAGAGTCTTGCTATGGTAAATAGTGCTGCAATGAATATAGGTGTAAGGAAGAGGTTTTTGTATTGTATTTTTGTGTTCCTAGGGTATATTCCTAGGAGTGGTATAGCTGGATCGTATGGGAGCTCGATTGTATGGGAGCTCGATTTCCAGTTTTTGGAGGAATCTCCATATCGCTTTCCATAAAGGTTGAACTAGACGGCATTCCCACCAGCAGTGGATAAGAGTTCCTTTCTCTCCACATCCCCGCCAACACTGTTTATTCTCATTCTTTGTGATGTGTGCCATTCTCTGGGGTGTGAGGTGGTATCTCATCGTTGTTTTGATTTGCATCTCCCTGATGATTAGTGATGTGGAACATTTTTTCATGTGTCTTTTGGCCATGTGTATTTCTTCTTTGTCAAAGTGTCTGTTCATTTCTTCTCCCCATTTTTTGATGCGGTTAGATGTTTTTTTCTTGTAAAGTTCTGTCAGTGCCTTGTATATTTTGGAGATTAGCCCCTTATCTGATGGGTATTGGGTGAATAGTTTCTCCCACTCAGTGGGTGGCTCTTGTATCCTGGGCACTATTTTCTTTGAGGTGCAGAAGCTTCTCAGCTTAATATATTCCCATCTGTTAATCTCTGCTTTCACTTGCTTGGAGAGTGCAGTTTCCTCCTTGAAGATGCCTGTAATGTCCTGGAGTGTTTTTGCCTATGTGCTGCTCTATATATCTTATTGTTTTGGGGCTGATATCGAGGTCTTTAATCCATTTGGATTTTACCTTCGTACATGATGTTAGCTGGGGGTCTAAGTTCAATTTTTTGCAAGTGGCTATCCAATTGTGCCAACACCACTTGTTGAAGAGGCTTTCCCTGCTCCATTTAGGATTTCCTACTCCTTTATCAAAAATTAGGTGGTTGTATGTCTGGGGAACATTTTCTGAGTATTCAAGCCTATTCCACTGATCTGAGGACCTATCCTTATTCCAATACCATGCTGTTTTGATAACTGTTGCTGTGTAGTACAGTTTAAAGTTGGGGAAAGTAATTCCTCCCATATTCTTTTTCCCAATGATTGCTTTAGCTATTCGAGGGTGTTTATTGTTCCAAATGAATTTCAAAAGTGTCTGATCCACGTCTTTGAAGAATGTCATGGGTATCTTTAGAGGGATGGCATTAAATCTGTATAATGCCTTGGGGAGTATTGCCATTTTGATGATGTTAATCCTGTCAATCCATGAGCAGGGTATGCGTTTCCATTTCCGTGTGTCCTCTCTTATTTCTTGGAGCAGAGTTTTATAGTTTTCTTTGTATAGGTCCTTCACATATTTAGTCAAGTTGATTCCAAGATATTTGAGTTTGTGTGGCACTATTGTGAATGGGGTTGTTTTCTTAATGTCCATTTCATCCTTATTACTATTGGTGTATAGAAAGGCCATTGATTTTAGTGTGTTAATTTTGTAGCCTGCCACCTTGCTATATGAGTCTACTGTTTCTAGAAGCTTTTTGATAGAGTCTTTAGGGTTTTCTAAGTAGAGTATCATGTCATCTGCAAACAGTGAGAGCTTGACTTCTTCCTTTCCTATCTGGATTCCCTTGATATCTTTTTCTTGCCTAATCGCTATAGCAAGTACTTCCAGTGCTATGTTGAATAGGAGTGGTGAGAGAGGACAGCCTTGTCTTGTGCCAGAATTTAGAGGGAAGGCTTTCAGTTTTTCTCCATTGAGGATAATATTTGCAACTGGCTTGTGGTAGATAGCCTTCACTATATTGAGAAAGGTTCCCTCCATTCCCATCTTGCTGAGAGTTTTGATCAAGAATGGGTGTTGGACCTTATCAAATGCTTTCTCTGCATCTATTGATATGATCGTGTGGTTTTTATTTTTCTTGTTATTGATGTTGTGTATTATGTTGATAGATTTACAGATGTTAAACCAGCCTTGCATTCCTGGGATGAAACCTACTTGATCGTAGTGGATGATCTTTTTAACGAGGCATTGAATCCTATTTGCCAGGATTTTGTTCAGGATATTTGCATCTGCATTCATCAGTGATATTGGTCTGTAATTTTCTTTTTTGGTAGCGTCTCTGTCTGGTTTAGGTATCAAGGTGATGTTGGCTTCATAAAAGCTATTTGGAAGTGTTTCTGTTTGTTCAGTTTCATGAAAGAGTCTTGCCAAGATTGGCAGTAGTTCCTCTTGGAATGTTTGATAGAATTCATTAGTGAATCCATCTGGACCTGGGCTTTTGTTTTTCGGCAGACATTTGATTACTGTTTTAATTTCATCAATGGTGATGTGGGTGTTTAGATATGCTACATCCTCTTCCTTCAACTGTGGAAGATTATAAGAGTCCAAGAATTTATCCATTTCTTCCAGGTTCTCATTTTTAGTGGCATAGAGTTTTTCAAAGTAGTTTCTGATTACCCTTTGAATCTCTGTCATATCAGTAGTGATCTCTCCTTTTTCATTCCTAATACGAGTTATCAAGTTTCTCTCTCTCTCTTTCTTTTTTAGGTTTGCCAGTGGTCTCTCAATCTTGTTTATTTTTTCAAAGAACCAACTTCTGCTTTCGTTGATCTTTCGGATTGCTTTTTGAGTTTCCACTTCGTTGATTTCTGCTCTCAGCTTTGTTATTTCCTTCTGTCTTCCTATTCTTGGGTCCTTTTGTTGAGCATTTTCTAGTTCTATTAGCTGTGTCATAAAGCTACTCAGGTAAGCTCCTTCTTTCTTCCTGATGTGTGCTTGCAAAGCTATAAATTTTCCTCTCAGTACTGCTTTTGCTGTGTCCCTTAATTTCTTATAGTTTGTGTCTTTATTGTCATTTGTTTCCAGGAACCTTTTGATTTCCTCCTTGATTTCATCTCGGACCCACTGGTTATTGAGCATGAGGCTGTTTAACTTCCAGGTGTTAAAATGTTTCTTCTGAGTCCCTTTGGAGTTCACAAATAATTTCAGAGCCTTGTGGTCAGCGAAGGTAGTCTGCAAAATTTCTATCCTCTTGATCTTATGGAGGTATGTTTTATGTGCCAGCATGTAGTCTATCCTGGAGAATGTCCCATGTACATTGGAGAAGAATGTGTATCCAGGTTTCTGGGGATGGAGTGTCCTATATATATCCACTAGGCCTTTTTCTTCCATTTCTCTCCTCAGGTCTAGTATATTCTTGTTGGGTTTCAGTCTGGTTGACCTATCCAGTGTTGACAAAGCAGTGTTAAGGTCCCCCACAATTATTGTGTTGTTGTTGATATTATTTTTTAGATTTGTCAACAGTTGTATTAAATATTTTGCTGGCCCCTCATTCGGTGCATATATAATTAGGAGAGTGAATTCTTCCTGCTCTACGTACCCCTTGATTAATATAAAATGTCCATCTTTGTCCCTTACAACCTTCCTGAGTATAAAGTTTGCATTATCTGATATTAGTATGGCCACTCCAGCTTTTTTATGGGTGTTGTTTGCTTGGATAATTTTTCTCCAGCCTTTTATTTTGAGTCTATGTTTGTTCTGACTATTCAGGTGCGTTTCTTGTAGGCAGCAGAAGGTTGGATTGAGTTTTTTGATCCATGTAGCCACTCTGTGTCTCTTAACTTGTGCATTTAGTCCATTGACGTTGAGAGAAAGAATTGTCCTGGGATTTAACGCCATCTTTATTTCAAAATTTGGTGTGTCTTTTGGGTAGTCTTGTCTTAGATTATGTTTTTCAGTTTTTCTCTTAAGACTGGTTTTGTGTCTGTGAAGTTTCTGAGCTGTTTTTTGTCTGTGAAGCCATGTATTCTTCCGTCAAACCAGAAAGTGAGTTTTGGTGGGTATAGTATTCTGGGTGAAGCATTCATTTCATTCAGTCTTGTCACAATATCCAACCACTTCTTTCTGGCATTGAGTGTTTCTGGTGTCAGGTCTGCTGTAAATCTCAGGGAAGCTTGCTTGAATGTGATTTCCCCTTTTGATCTTGCTGTTTTCAGAATTCTGTCTCTATCTGTGGGATTTGTCATTGTGACTAGGATGTGTCTTGGGGTGGTTTTTCTGGGGTCTCTTTTGGTTGGTACTCTTCGGGCATGCAGGATTTGATCACATATATTCTTTAGCTCTGGAAGTTTCTCTTTAATGATGTTCTTGACCATTGATTCTTCCTGGAAATTTTTTTCCTGGGTCTCTGGGACTCCAATGATTCTTAAGTTGTTTCTGTTGATCTTATCATAGACTTCTATTTTCATCTGTTCCCATTCTTTAACTAATTTTTTCATTGTCTGCTCATTTGCTTTAAGTTTTTTGTCCAATCTCTCCTGCTGTATGAATTGTTATGTTTCTCATCTTCCACAGCACCAAGTCTATTCTCAGCTTCTGATACCCTGTCCCAGAGCTTATCCATTTTGTAATTCACTTCGGTTACTGACTTTTTCAGTCCTGTTAGTTGACATGTTATTTCAGTTTGAAGTTTTGTGATTTCTGTCTTCATATTTTCTTGGTTCTTATTAGTTTTCTGTTCAACTCGATCCATGGTTTCTTGGAGTCCATTGAGCATCTTCCATATTGCTAGTCTAAAGTCCTTATCTGAGAGGTTGATTAGTTGGTTGGTCATTATCTGGTCCTCAGAATTGTCATCTTCATTCTCTATGTCTGATGCTGGCCTGCGTTGTTTCCCCATTGTCACACTTGTATTGTGGGTTTTTCTACGTGTTGTGGTGGTATTCATTGTCTATATGATGCAGGCAGCACACTCCTCTGGCTCCTCCCTTTCTGGATGGGCTGACTTGCCTCTAAGGGAGGGGAGTCCTCCGTGGATGAAGCCTCACACTGGGTAAAATCTTAGGCCCGAGCATGCAACAGAGAAGACAGTCCGGAGAGAAATGTTTGCTTCTGTGATATAGCACCGTTCTTAGTGTGATTTTTCCTTCTTGTTGCAATGGAGTTCTTTCCTTAGAAAGAGTGCATGGCCTTGTAGCGAATGGCAGTGCTCCGCTGGAGCCTCTTTTTGCCCCACTCGCAAGCGTTTCACGCAAGAGGACAGTAGACAGACATAGACAGGTCACACTCACAGTTTTTCACAGTTGGGCCCCACTGGGCCGGTGTAATTTCGCGGATTTTCCCCGCCTGGTGTCACACACAGGGAGCCGGCTTTTGCAAAGCTTAGCCGGTTTTCATGCTCTGTAGTCCCTCCCTCTTCATTTTTATTGGTTGATTGGCTTGTTTCTGGGAAATACCCAGTGACACTCAGGGGTCAATCCTGGTTTCTGCACTCGAAAATCACCCCTAGTATGCTGGGGGACCATATGGGATGCCGGGAATCAAATCAGGTCCCTCTCAGGTTAGCCGCATGCAAGGCAAATGCCCTACCGCTGTGCTATCTCTCTGGCCCTGTCTTGTTTTCCTTTTTGTTTGTTTGTTTGTTTGGGGGCCACACCCGGTGATGCTCATGAGTTACTCCTGGCTATTCACTCAGAAATTGCTCTTGGCTTAGGGGTTCATATGAAATGGTGGGGATCAAACAGAGGTCCGTCCTGGGTATCTCATGCAATGCAATTGCCCTACTGCTGCACTGTCGCTCGGGCCCCTTTGTCTTGTTTTCTTAATCCTTGTGACACCCCTGTTTCAAGCATATTCACTTGGGTTTGATCCCTGGCAGAATTTACCAGGGGCCAACAGCTCCTGCATTGCAGCACTCTGCCACCAGTTAGATCTGGGTATTTCAGGTGGCATGATAGTGGAAGTCCTTAAAGGAAAAGGCCTCCCTTACGACAGCTTCCTTTTCATCAGCTCATTTGATCTCTATGTGGGCCTGGCTCAGGAGTTGTTGCTGTTGTTTTTTGTGCCAGAGAGGGTGGGGAGACTGAGTTGGGCTTGGTCGGGTGGGAGGTTCTTACCCAATATCTGAGGTTATCATGTTCTAGCTATGGTCAAGGAATGGGTTGTGTCTCAGATTGAATTAGAGTGTGCAATGGGCTCTGGATCCTGATTTGAAACTCTTGTCTGTGGGAATAGAGGAGCCATCTAGCTTGTAGAAAAGCCCGTGCCTGCCATGAACATGGAGCACTGGGAACCAGGCCTAAGTATTCTTTTGTCACTGCCTATCCTAACTGTGCTTCTTTCCCCTTCGTTCTAGAGGGGCCTGAAGACACAGACTCCAATATGTGCTACCAGAGAACCTAGAACAGTATATATTCAACACTGTCCAGTAGTGGGGCAAGAGCACAGAATGCCCATGCTATAAGCCCTCTCCAAGAATGTGTACCCTGTCTGGCCTGTCATTTTGTGGGGAATAGCTCAGAAGAATCTATGAAGCACTTAGTATCACATCATGTACCCAGATTGCTCCCCAGTTGTACCTTCCATTGTCTCCCCTGCACTTAAATTTTTCCCAATTTTGTTTTGATAGGTGCCTCAAATACTGCTCTGGTTGCTCAGGTTGTGGTCTACTAAGTGTTCCTGGCACCTGATGCATAAATTTTGTGTTACTTGCATGATGGCCAGGTGAGCACTAGGGCTCTGGAGGGTGTAGGTCATCCTCAGACACCAGTGCTTACTGAAGGCAGCTGCAAGTGTTTCTGTGGCTCAGAGTTGTCAATCAATAGCTCTGTGTTCTTTGAGTCTGAGTTAAAGAAAAATAGAACCACAAGGCTGATGACTTGAAAAGTACAGGTTAGGGGTTAAATCCTTTTGGAAGGACTTGCTTGTCTTGGCAGAAGAGGATGGGGGGAAGTTCGGCTTGGAAGCACACAAGACCTTTAGAAATGGGTGCATTGGGGAACTTTATGGCAGAGCAGATTGGTTCTGGAGGACTGATTCAACTGCCATCAGCATGGCGGCATGTTCAATTCATAGGAACAAGCTTGGACAGTTGCTTTGTACTGGCTCACCTGGAGAGAACCTGATTTCCCACCAAATGAGAGTTGTCCTATAAATCTCTCCAGCTCAGTTTCCCCATGTACAGGTTACTGGCAGACCTCTGGTGCTTGATCTTAAAAACATTTTTGGTAGGGTCCAAGGGTGCAAGGCAGAAGTACTTACAGGGCTGGTTATGCATTTGACTCTCTGGGACACACATCCTAGCCTCTGTGTCCCAAGCCATTGAAGAAAGATGAGTAGGACACCAGGCTCAGCCTTCCTTAACAAGTATACTAGTGCTAATAGCTGTTTTCAGTATTCTCATTAGTTCACCAAGACATTTATTTTGGTCTAAGTCCCTAAACAGCTTGCAGATTCAAAACTTTGTAGGAGTTGCAAGTCACTGAGGAATATAAGGGGAGAATGGAAGAATTTTAGGAATTGCAGAATTAACCACATTTTTCTCTCTATAAGATGCACCTGACCATAAGACACACATAGCTTTTTAGACGCTCTCCTCCCCTGCACTCAGGCTTCAGCTCCAGGTGGCATTTGCTCCATAAGACACACTTTTGGGAGGGAGAAAGAAAGTGTGTTTATTGCATAAAATGTTATATATCTAGAAAGAGGAGGCAGTAAAAATGTGGGACCAGGAGGAGTGATAGAGTATAGCAGGAAGGGCATTTTCTTTGCATGCAGACCCGGATGTGATCCCTGGCATCCCATATTTGCCCCTGCGCCCAATCAGGACTAATTTCAGAGTGTCAGGTGAAATGCCTGAGTGTCGCTGGGTGTGACCTCTCACCTCAAAAAGATGGGTCTAGAATAGAAGGATATTTAAATTTTTATTAGTTAAGTTGCTCCTGTATTTTTTAAGTAGCAAATTAAAAAATATGGGGCTGGAGAGTTATTACAGTGTAGGTTGGAAGCTTACCTTGCACATGTCTAACACAGGTTTGATCTCTGGCACCTTTTATGGTCTCTTGAGACCTGCCAGGAGTGTAGAGTAAGTCTTGAGTATGCCTACTGTAAAGCAAATGAAAAAGAAAATAGCAATTAAAATGCAAGCCCTGTATGAACCAAAGGAACCTGTATCTAACAATTGGAGTCAATAGGAGGCCTAGTTCAGGGATGTGTGTAACAATCCTTTTGAGTGTTTTCTGTTTTGTTGAAATAGGTTCAGGAAGTGTCTCCAGGCACTTAAGTTGTGAAGTCAGTGTGTGAACCTGTCTATGGTACCATAGTTTAAACTAGTATGTTATGTGGGTTCTGTAGATTCAGAAGGGTATAGAGGTTATTGAATATTATCTGAACAAGGTGATTGTGCATTTTTCAGGCTTTGGGGCAGTAATTCTTAAAGCTTTTCCACTTGTGGGTGTGTGTTGCTTGCTGGAAACACCTCAGGTTCATGACACAGTTGGTCACATTTTGAATTAAATGTCGGTGATTGTACCATCAGGAAGGGAGAGAAAGAGCACATCATGAGAGCAGGAAATTTTATTCACTGCTGTATCTTTTGTTCCAGGACAAATGCCGATATTACTCTAGTGGAAACATTTTAATCTTGAAGTCCACTTACCCAAAGGTTCAAGTAGTTTAGGCTTTGGAATCCACTTAGTACTGTTCCAATGTCAGAGTATGTTGGTCAGGAAGATTTTCCCACAACCAAAGTTTTGTGTAATTTAATGCTCGTATAAATCAAGTGAATAACATTAAAATGTAAATTGTAGGCCCCAGTGGTGGTTCAATGCCTAACACAGGTGCCTTGTAAGTTTATGACTATGATTCAATTTCTGGAGCCACCCACATGTGCAAAACATGCTTTCCTATCAGGGATTCTTGGCTCTAGCACAGAATGTCCAATCTCTGGCACACTGGAGTGATGTGTGTACAAGCAAGTTGTAAAACCACCATTGAACACTATAATTCACCAGATGGAAACACTACAGCTGAGAATATAAACCCTAGCATGTACTTGTGTGAATACCATTAAAGCCCCAGGTAAGTACAACAAAAATACACATGCTCACAATAACTAAGTGCAACCTCCAGTGAGCACATATGTACATATAATTATGTGGCTTCCTGTGAGCATTGTGGCCAGGAGTGTGAGCTATATAACCAGACACATAGTTGTGGTTACCAACAGCAACAACAAAGGAAGAGAAAAGAGGGTAAAAACAATGAAAAACTTGATGCAAATTCTGATTTAATGAACTGGGAGTGGGCCTGAGATTCTGCATTTCTTTGAAACTTTCAGGTAATGCTGATACTCCCAGTTCATTGACCACACTTTGAGTAGTAAGGCTTTGAGCTAAAATAGGGTAATAGGCATAGCCTGCCAGTTAATTGCTGTTTACTTGGGGCGACTTGATCCTCTGCTACAGAGAAACTTCCTTGCTTAAGGCCCAATAGTAGCTTATTAATTTTCAAGCTCTACCAAACAACTATACATGTTTTAATTAAAAAAGACCCCAAATCAATTAAGATAGACATCTCTGCAACTATAAAATTCATGGATGTAAATTGTGTTGTTGTTTTTTTCTGACAGGAATGGAATAATGTTCCTGTCTTTGTTTAATTAAAAAACGAGACAAGGGAGGTTTTGGAGGTGACAGACAGATGCCTGAATGTGTTACAATGAACTTAGGACAAGAGAATTTTCCTTTGGTGAATGTTTTAGTCTTCCACTCACCCTAGACTGGATGGCTTTAACAATTGATAAATATTTTTCTAAATACTGCAATCTGGTAAATTAAAAATCAAGAAGTTAGAAAGGTAGGTTTTTGCTTTGTTTTGTTTTGGTTTGGTTTTGGGTCACATTTGGTGATGCTCAGAGTTTCTTCTGGCTCTGAACTTGAGAATTACTCTTGGTGGTGCTTGAGAGACCATACAGCATGCCAGGGATAGAACCTTGGTTGGCCAATGCAAGGCCAGAGCATCATTCCATATACTTATTATTGTTCCTGCTACAGGAATGTAGGTCTTATTCCGAGGCCTCTTCTCTGTATGCTCACATGATCTCTTTGTGTGTATTTTCTTAGTAGGCAAAAATGAAAGATAGCTTTTATCTGGCATTTCTAAAAGGGCACTGCTCTTATCTGATCAGGGTCTCACCCTTAGTTTTCAGAATTTGTAATTCCTAGAATTTTCATTTGTAAATATAGTTACATTTGGAGTTAGGGTTTCACCTTATGAAATTTGTGTATATACAAATTTTTCATAATAATGCACATAATCTTAACTTATACCACCTTTTTTGTTCCCCAATTCACAATACAGACCAGGAGAAGGGCCTGGGTTGAGGTGTATATGGTGTGCATTTACTGAACCTTTTTTTTTATACAGTCAGTGTAAAGAACACAGCCTGTGATAAGAATTTGGAGGCCTTATCTTTTCTTTTCTGTTTTTTGATTTTTTAATATATATATAATATATACAAAAAATCCTTCACCAGTGCAACATTCCCATGACCAATATCCCAAGTGTCCTTCCTCCCCACCCCACACAAGCCTGTACTCTAGACAGGCTTTCTACCTCCCTCATTCAGTCATATTTTGTCATGATAGTTCTCAGTGTAATTATTTCTGGGACTGTACTAAACAATCCCTGTGGTGAGCTTCATGTCACCATGAAGCTGGACCCTCCAGTCCTCTATTTTGTCTCTGAGAATCATTACACAAATGTTTTTCGTTTTTCTCAAAACCCATAGATGAGTGAGACTATTCTGTATTTATCTCTCTCCCTCTGACTTATTTCATTCAACATAATAGATTCCATATACATCCATGTATAGGAAAATTTTATGACTTCATCTCTTCTGATGGCTGCATAATATTTCATTGTGTATATGTACCATAGTTTCTTTAACCATTCATCTGTTGAGGAGCATCTAGGCTGTTTCCAGAGTCTGGCTATTGTAAACAACACTGCAATGAATATAGCTGTGAGAAAGGGATTTTTGTATTGCATTTTTGTGTTCCTAGGATATATGCCTAGGAGTGGTATAGCTGGATCATATGGGAGCTCAACTTCCAGCTTTTGGAGAAATCTCCATATCGCTTTCCACAAGGGTTGGACCAGATGGCATTCCCACCAGCAGTTAATAAGAGTTCCTTTCTCTCCACATCCTCATCAGCACTGCTTGTTATCATTCTTTCTGATGTGTGCCAATCTCTGGGGCGTGAGATACTTATACCACCTTTGTAATAGAATTTGGTGGGTGAAAATAAAGTTTTGTTCAGATTTCCTCGCCTATCAAGAATCTTGAAATTCCCACTTAATTCTATTGTTTCAATGCCTTTAAATTGCCACTTAATTCTGCTGTTTTAATGCTTTTAGATTCCAAAAGTTTCCCCATGACAATTGAAATTTTCTTGAACTAGGAAAATAGTAACTACTTCACTTTTCAAGTCAGCAGTTTTTTACTCTATGACATTTTGAGGGGGTTGAGTCATATCCAGCAGTGCTCAGGGGTTACTCCTGACTCTGAGATCAAAAGTTGCTCCTAGGAGGTTCGGTGACCATATGGGACGCTGGGGACTGAACCTAGTCCATCCCAGGTCGGTCGCATGCAAGGCAAATGTTCTACTGTTGTTTTATCGCTCCAGCCCCTGGACTTCTTAAGGTCAAAGAATCTCAAGTCACTCAAATTTTCTGACAAATTTACATATAAAAATAAATATATAATATATAACACCTGTGAAGTTTTTGAGAGACAGAGAGAGTTAGTGCTTATATAGAGTTATCAGAAGGGACCAGTAATTCCTAAAGGCTAAAATTCTCTGATATAAGTAGAACAGAATTTAAGGCAAGGTATTTTGAATAAAGTTGAAATATCAAACATTTTATTGCATTATGTTGTGTTTCATATATCTCTCAGATCTTCCTTGAAAGAAATTCATAATCATATTTGTATACCTTATTCCCAGCATGGTGTCTACTACAGAGAATTTAGACAATACGTGGTCTGATATTATGATTATTTATGATTATGTTTATTCCCCTTTTTTCCTTTAGTTTATGGTTGTTGTAATGGCAAGATGTCATGCACACTTGGCTGCAGTATGTGCTAAGAGTCACACAATCGGTTGTGGTGCTTATACAGATGTCACCAAGGGTTTCATTTTTTTTTTGCCACCCCCCCAGGTTTCACTTTCTTTTTCTTTTTTTACTTTTTCTTTCTTCTTCTTTTTCTTTTCTTTTTTTTCTTTTTTTATTAATAATTCTTTTTTTTATTTCAACACCTTGATTACATACATGATTGTGTTTGGGTTTCAGTCATATAAAGAACACCACCCATCACCAGTGCAACATTCCCATCACTAATGTCCCAATTCACCCTCCTCCCCACCCGACCCCGTCTGTACTCTAAACAGGTTCTCAATTTCCCTCTTACAGTTCAAAATGTAGTTATTTCCCTAACTAAACTCATCACTCTTTGTGGTGAGCTTCCTGAGGTGAGCTGGAACTTCCAGCTCTTTTCTCTTTTGTGTCTGAAAGTTATTATTGCAAGAATGTCTTTCATTTTTCTTAAAACCCATAGATGAGTGAGACCATTCTGCGTTTTTCTCTCTCTCTCTGACTTATTTCACTCAACATAATAGATTCCGTGTACATCCATGTATAGGAAAATTTCATGACTTCATCTCTCCTGACAGCTGCATAATATTCCATTGTGTATATGTACCACTGTTTCTTTAGCTATTCGTCTGTTGAAGGGCATCTTGGTTGTTTCCAGAGTCTTGCTATGGTAAATAGTGCTGCAATGAATATAGGTGTAAGGAAGGGGTTTTTGTATTATATTTTTGTGTTCCTAGGCTATATTCCTAGGAGTGGTATAGCTGGATCGTATGGGAGCTCGATTTCCAGTTTTATGAGAAATCTCCATATTGCTTTCCATAAGGGTTGAACTAGACGGCATTCCCACCAGCAGTGGATAAGCGTTCCTTTCTCTCCACATCCCCGCCAACACTGCTTGTTCTCATCCTTTGTGATGTGTGCCAATCTCTGGGGTATGAGGTGGTACCTCATAGTTGTTTTGATTTGCATCTCCCTGATGATTAGTGATGTGGATCACTTTTTCATGTGTCTTTTGGCCATCTGTATTTCTTCTTTGTCAAAGTGTCTGTTCATTTCTTCTCCCCATTTTTTGATGGGATTAGATGTTTTTTTTCTTGTAAAGTTCTGTCAGTGCCTTGTATATTTTGGAGATTAGCCCCTTATCTGATGGGTATTGGGTGAATAGTTTCTCCCACACAGTCGGTGGCTCTTGTATCTTGGGCAATATTTCCTTTGAGGTGCAGAAGCTTCTCAGCTTAATATATTCCCATCTGTTAATTTCTGCTTTCACTTGCTTGGAGAGTGCAGTTTCTTCCTTGAAGATGCCTTTAGCCTCAATGTCCTGGAGTGTTTTACCTACGTGTTGTTCTATATATCTTATGGTTTTGGGTCTGATATCGAGGTCTTTAATCAATTTGGATTTTACCTTCGTACATGATGTTAGCTGGGGGTCTAAGTTCAATTTTTTGCAAGTGGCTACCCAGTTGTGCCAACACCACTTGTTGAAGAGGCTTTCCCTGCTCCATTTAGGATTTTTTGCTCCTTTATCAAAAATTAGGTGATTTTATATCTGGGGAACATTCTCTGAGTATTCAAGCTTATTCCACTGATCTGAGGGCCTGTCCTTATTCCAATACCATGCTGTTTTGATAACTATTGCTTTGTAGTAAAGTTTAAAGTTGGGGAAAGTAATTCCTCCCATATTCTATTTCCCAATGATTGCTTTAGCTATTCGAGGGTGTTTATTGTTCCAAATGAATTTCAAAAGTGCCTGATCCACTTCTTTGAAGAATGTCATGGGTATCTTTAGGGGGATCGCATTAAATCTGTACAGTGCTTTGGGGAGTATTGCCATTTTAATGATGTTAATCCTGCCAATCCATGAGCAGGGTATGTGCTTCCATTTCTGCGTGTCCGCTCTTATTTCTTGGAGCAGAGTTTTATAGTTTTCTTTGTATAGGTCCTTCACATTTTTAGTCAAGTTGATTCCAAGATATTTGAGTTTGTGTGACACTATAGTGAATGGAGTTGTTTTCTTAATGTCCATTTCTTCCTTATTAGTATTGGTGTATAGAAAGGCCATTGATTTTTGTGTGTTAATTTTGTAGCCTGCCACCTTGCTATATGAGTCTATTGTTTCTAGAAGCTTTTTGGTAGAGTCTTTGGGGTTTTCTAAGTAGAGTATCATGTCATCTGCAAACAGTGAAAGCTTGACTTCTTCCTTTCCTATCTGGATTCCCTTGATATCTTTTTCTTGGCTAATCGCTATAGCGAGTACTTCCAGTGCTATGTTGAATAGGAGTGGTGAGAGAGGACAGCCTTGTCTTGTGCCAGAATTTAGAGGAAAGGCTTTCAGTTTTTCTCCATTGAGGACAATATTTGCCTCTGGCTTGTGGTAGATGGCCTTAACTATATTGAGAAAGGTTCCTTCCATTCCCATCTTGCTGAGAGTTTTGATCAAGAATGGGTGTTGGACCTTGTCAAATGCTTTCTCTGCGTTGATTGATATGATCATGTGATTTTTATTTTTCTTGCTGTTGATGTTGTGTATTATGTTGATAGATTTACGGATGTTAAACCAGCCTTGCATTCCTGGAATGAAACCTACTTGATCGTAGTGGATGATCTTCTTAATGAGGCATTGAATCCTATTTGCCAGGATTTTGTTGAAGATCTTTGCATCTGCATTCATCAGCGATATTGGTATGTAATTTTCTTTTTTCTTAGCATCTCTGTCTGGTTTAGGTATCAAGGTGATGTTGCCTTCATAAAAGCTATTTGGAAGTTTTCTTGTTTTTTCAATTTCATGAAAGAGTCTTGCCAGGATTGGTAGTAGTTCCTCTTGAAAGGTTTGAAAGAATTCATTATTAAATCCATCTGGGCCTGGGCTTTTGTTTTTGGGCAGACATTTGATTATTTTCTTAATTTCCTCAATAGTAATGGGTGTGTTTAGATATGCTACATCCTCTTCATTCAATCGTGGAAGATTATAAGATTCCAAGAATTTATCCATTTCTTCCAGGTTTTCATTTTTAGTGGCATAGAGTTTCTCAAAGTAGTTTCTGATTACCCTTTGAATCTCTACCATATCAGTAGTGATCTCTCCTTTTTCATTCCTAATACGAGTTATCAAGTTTCTCTCTCTTTCTTTCTTTGTTAGTTTTGCCAGTGGTCTATCAATCTTGTTTATTTTTTCAAAGAACCAACTTCTGCTTTCGTTGATCTTTTGGATGGTTTTTCTGGTTTCCACTTGATTGATTTCTGCTCTCAGCTTTGTTATTTCCTTCTGCCTCCCTATTTTTGGATCCTTTTGTTGAGCACTTTCTAATTCTATGAGCTGCGTCATTAAGCTATTCAGGTACGCCCCTTCTTCTTTCCTGATGTGTGCTTGCAAAGCTATAAATTTTCCTCTCAGTACTGCTTTTGCTGTGTCCCATAGGTTCTGATAATTTGTGTCTCCATTGTCATTTGTTTTCAGGAAGGTTTTGATTTCCTCTTTGATTTCATCTTGGACCCACTGATTATTCAGTATGAGGCTATTTAACTTCCAGGTGTTAAAATTTTTCTTCTGTGTCCCTTTGTAGTTCATATATAATTTCAGGGCTTTGTGATCAGCAAAGGCAGCCTGCAAAATTTCTATCCTCTTGATATTATGGAGGTATGTTTTATGTGCTAACATGTAGTCTATCCTGGAGAATGTCCCATGTACATTAGAGAAAAATGTGTATCCAGACTTCTGGGGGTGGAGTGTCCTGTATATATCTACTAGGCCTCTTTCTTCCATTTCTCTCCTCAGGTCTAGTATATTCTTGTTGGGTTTCAGTCTGGTTGACCTGTCTAGTGTTGAAAATGTCGTGTTGAGGTCTCCCACAATTATTGTGTTGTTATTGATAATATTTTTCAGATTTGTCAACAGTTGTATTAAATATTTTGCTGGCCCCTCATTCGGTGCATATATGTTTAGGAGGGTGATTTCTTCCTGCTGTACATATCCCTTGATTAATACAAAATGTCCATCTTTGTCCCTTACAACTTTCCTAAGTATAAAGTTTGCATCATCTGATATTAATATGGCCACTCCTGCTTTTTTTTGGGTGTTGTTTGCTTGGATGATTTTCCTCCAGCCTTTTATTTTGAGTCTATGTTTGTTCTGACTATTCTTGTAGGCAGCAGAATGTTGGATTGAGTTTTTTGATCCATTTAGCCACTCTGAGTCTCTTAACTGGTGCATTTAGTCCATTGACATTGAGAGAAAGAATTGTCCTGGGAGTTAGTGCCATCTTTATATTAAAGTTTTGTGTGTCTGTTGGTAAGCCTTGTCTTAAAGTATGCCATTCAGTTTTTCTTTTAAGAACGGTTTTGAGTCTGTGAAGTTTTTGAGCTGTTGTTTGTCTGTGAAACTATGTATTGTTCCTTCAAACCTGAAAGTGAGTTTTGCTGGGTGCAGTATTCTAGGCGAAGCATTTATTTCATTGAGTTTTTCACTATGTCCCACCACTGCCTTCTGGCCTTGAGTGTTTCTGGTGACAGGTCTGGAGTAAATCTCAAGGATGTTCCCTTGAATGTAATTTCTCTTTTCGATCTTGCTGCTTTCAGAATTCTGTCTCTATCTATGGGATTCGTCATTATGACTAGGATGTGTCTTGGGGTGTTTTTTCTGGGGTCTCTTTTAGTTGGCACTCTTCGGAAATGCAGGATTTGATCGCATGTATTCATTAGCTCTGGTAGTTTCTCTTTAATGATGTTCTTGACTGTTGATTCTTCCTGGAGATTTTCTTCCTGAGTCTCTGGGACTCCAATGATTCTTAAGTTGTTTCTGTTGAGCTTATCATAGACTTCTATTTTCATCTGTTCCCATTCTTTGAGTAATTTTTCCATTGTTTGATCATTTGCTTTGAGGCTTTTTTCCAATTTCTTCTGCTGTATGGAATTGTTATGCATCTCATCTTCCAGTGTACTGATTCTATCCTCAGCTGCTGTTAACCTGTGGGAAATCTCAGCCATGTTTTTCTTCAATTCATCTACTGAGTTTTTCAGACCTGTTATTTGATCTGAAATTTCTGTTTGGAGTTTTCTCATTTCTATCTTCATATTCTCCTAGTATTGCGGGTTTTTCTACGTGTTGTGGTTGTATTCATCAGCTAAATGATGTGCACCATCGCGAAGGGGTGCGGAGCAACCGTGCTCCTCTGGCTCCTCCCTTTCTGGGCGTGTGGACTCACCTCCACGGAAGGCTCACAGGAAGGCAGGCTGGCAGATGAGCCACACCCAGGATGAAATCAGGCCGAAAATGCAGGACAGCAGAGTAGAGAGGCAGAAGGGTGCTGGCATCTGAGATCCAGAGGAGTTCAGTGGCTCCTCCCTTTCTGGGCGTGTCGACTCACCTCCATGGAAGGCAGGCTCCACGGAAGGCTCACGGGCAGGCCGGCTCCCCGAAGGCTCACGGGAAGGCAGGCTGGCTGATGAGCCGCACCCAGGATGAAATCAGGCCGAAAATGCAGGACAGCAGAGTAGAGAGGCAGAAGGGTGCTGGCATCTGAGATCCAGCGGAGTTCAGTCCAGGTTTCACTTTTTAATGCTGCTGCTTGCACAGATTTTAGTTAAAGTTCCCAGTGTTTATACATTTAGCTGTGGTTCATCACACCTTTTTGGTTAGGATAAGCCAGAGATTACCAGCTCCAGTGCAGTGTTGGTTCGGAACAGCAGAGCCACAGCACTGAGTACATGCAAAGGGCATTTGTGGATTGAACTCAGGACCTCACACTTGCAAGGCAGTAACTTTTGCTACTAAGTTAACTCTGAGCATCCAAATAATAATTATTTATTATTTTTATTCAATTTAATTTTACATTTTATTAATAACCACGATTCACTAAGTTGTTGATAGTTATGTGCTAGACATCTAATATTCTAGTGCCAATCCCACCACCAGTGTCAACTTCCTTACACAAGTGATCCCAGGTAACCAACCTTCTTACCTCCCAGTTTGTCAACTTGACAGGCACAATTTTAAGTTTGGTTGCTATAGATTGAATCTCATGTTTTCAGTATTATTGTGACTCTGGTTTGGGTATATAGATATTTTTAAATTTATTTTGGGCCACACCGGTGGCACTCAGGGGTTACTCCTGGCTCTCTGCTCAAAAATCGCTCCTGGCAAGCACGGGGGACTATATAGAATGCCAGGATTTGAACCAACATAGATCCTGGTCGGCCACTTGCAAGGCAAATGCCCTACCACTGTGCTATCTCTCTGCCCCCTATATAGCTATTTTTAAAGAGAAAATAAAACCAGATCTTCATCGATTCCTGGAAAATGCTCTGAAGTACAGAGCTCTGGCTATTTAGGTGCCTACCTAGGTGGGCATGGACAGAGGATACAGAAGTTCAAGAGTATCAAGATGAAACTTCAGTTAATTGATGCTATCTACAGGAACTCAAATCCATATACATGTATTCTTTTGGGAACCTATTCTCTGTCAGAGGCAAATTCCATGTCTAACATCTCAGCTTTTTCCTTCTTGTTTCCTAGTTAAAATGTGCTATTCAATCAATAAAAATGAATAATTTAAATTCAATATCCCTCTGTCGCTATCAATAATACTTTTGTGAGTGATGTAGTACTATGGTAATTCAATTTGTTAGTCGCTGCCACATTTTCACATGACAGTCTGCTGAAGTTGTAAACTTAATTTACTTGAGGCATTTGACACAAGTAACATTGATGGGTTTTATCTTTGAAAGTATTGATTTCGCCCCTCCTGGAAAATCCATCCTCTGTATTTGTGTTTATTAAATAAATAGGCACCTGTCTGTTTCAGGAAAATTTTCTTAAGCTAAGAGAGCTTCTTACTTAGTTTTAAGCAGATCTTTGTTAAGCACGTTAGAAACTTAGAATTGAGAGAGTCTGAGTATTTGTAGCCTCTCCTTCCAACGAATTCCCTCCCCATTACACTGATAAGTTTTAACATCAAGAGAACAGAGTCCACTGCTGGGTAGAGCTCACAGTTGGAAAGTTCCCCACAGTGGATAAATCTATTTTGCAACTTTCTTCTATTATTAGTTTTCTAAACGACATCGTAAATCTATTCATCAGTTGTCAATTCCTCCAGTATTTGTAGATTGTTTTCATGTACTTCCGAGATTTCTTGTCCGAGTTAAATATTCCGAGTACTTTCAATTCCTTTTTACTTGACAGGATTTCTTTCTAGATGACTTCACAATTATGCAGTTCTTCTTTGCCTATACTATGGTTGTTACTTAGAAGATGGCACCCGAGAATAAACAAAGCACTTCTGAGATCTAAAGGGATGAACTTTACTTAGAACTCCTTTCAAATAATGCTATAAAGTGACTGTCAGTTCAAAGTATTATTAATAAATGGTATTTTAGTTTCCTCTGTTGCTCTCTCCCTAGGTTAAATATCTATTCGACTCATTTTTCTACAATGAATAATTTGCATGTAAACAAAGTCACTAACTTAAATATAAGAAGTGAAATTATGGATCTATTACAGTCTTATTATTAATAACTAAGTGAAGAGACCCCTTGCTATAACTCATTGCACTGTTTCTCTTTGAAAAATAAACATTACATATTTCATAAATTACATCTTTAAATATTAGGTCATGGGTTAAGGGGGGGAGAACTGGCAGTCTTGATGAGGAGTTGTAGTACACACCCAGCAATTCTCAGGAGGTACTCTTGGTTCTACACTCAGGAATTACCACTGTGAAGGCTCAGGGGGCAACTTGGGATGCTGGGAATTAAACCTGGGTCAGCTTCATGCAATGCAAGCATTCTACCCACTTCACTATCTCTCTGTGACTTCAGAACTGTTGGTTTTAATGAGTTTTTTCTTAACAATTTGTTTTTCATTTGGAAAAATTCCAAACATTTACCAAAATAAAAAGTACATTATAAAGAATATCTATAAGCTCACCCACCCAGGTTTTATGAACACAGATTAAATGGCAAATTTATTCCACCTGTGAAATCACACTCTCCTTTCTGCCTTACCTATTTACTGTCTCCCCAGCCCCAAGCCTTATTGAGTATTTAGATTTTGCTTTAACCTTCTTTATCTCTGTCTGCCTGTCATTTAACCTCTTTCCAATAGAGTTGTCCTTTTTTTCGGTATAGTTTCCTAGTATGTATTTTTTAGTTGTATCCCACTAGTAGTGTTTAAAATTTCATCAGTTGTCACTTCCTCCAGTATTTGTAGATTGTTTTCATGTACTTCCAAGATTACTTGTTTGAGTTAAATATTCCTTAAAAAAAGTTCTCCCTTTCTTACTTTGGCCCAATTAGATATTGACTAAAATAAATTTAGGTTTGATTTTTTTTTTTGGTTTTTGGTTTTGGGGCCATACCTGGCGGCACTCAGGGGTTACTCCTGTCTCTGCACTCAGAAATCACTCCTAGCAGGCAAGGGAGACCATATGGGATGCAAGGGTTTGAACTAGGGTCTGTTCACTTGCAAGGCAAACACCCTACTGCTGTGCTATCTCTCTGGCCTCAGGTTTTATTAGAATGCTTCATAGACAATGTCCTGTGAAACTATTAGGAGGCATTTGCCCCCTTGTTTCTCTTTTGTGATGTCAGCTTCCATTGATGCTCATTGCAGATAATCTATAGGGATTACAAAATGATGATATATTTGTACTATTATTCTCAAGTCATTTATTACTTTGAAGAAATTTACAAATACAATCTGTTCCTCTTCAACTATATAGTTTCAATACGATTAATAGAAGAGATTAAAAAATTAATTCTTTATAGCAGTAGGGACTGAAGTGTAAGGCACTTACTTTGCATGTGGTCAACATGGTTTTGATCTCTGATCCCACACATGGTCCCCTGAGCACCACCAGAGGGGATCCCTGAGTACAGAGCCAAAAGTAATTCCTGAGCTCCATCCTGCATGACTCCTAAACAGGAAAAAAAACAACCCCAAAATTCTTCATAACATTGCAAAAATTGGATAATATTCAAAGTATGTAAGGAACCCATATACAGTTACAAAAACAAAACCTAATTATTTATCTCATTAAAAGGGGTAAGGTACTTGAATGGACATTTTAGCAAATTTTTTTCTAAAGAAGACAAAATTATCAACTGGCACATGAAATGATGCTCAGCATCACTAACCAGGGAAATTCAAATCAAAATCATAATGTGATATCACTTCCTACTTCTTAGAATATTATTGGATAAGAGACAATTAGTGTTGAGGAGCTTGTGGAGAAATAACTCTTATACACTGTTGGTGAACTGTAAATTGAAGTTACATAATTATGGAGGTTCTTTAAAGCACCTCTTGTGTGATTGGTGTTGGAATATCTTATGCCTGAAACTCAATTATAAATAACTGTAAATTATAATGTCTAAATAGAATTTTTATTTGGAAAAACTCTAAAAATAGTACTATATATTATTCAAAGTTTCCATAAATATATAAACTTCTGGCTATATATTCAACTAAGAAAACCTTGTGAGAGTTTTATGATTATATCATGACATATTTTTGGTTTTCTCTGAAAAAAGAGGCAAATAAAGTTTGGCCTTTTACCTTTATTTAAGGTGAGTCAAAACTAAGTTGGACTATGCTAAAGAATAAAAATAGAAAAATATGTATATATATATATCAGTTTCACTTATATTTTTAAATATGATGAATCACACATAAGATCATACAATGAAATTATATCCATGTGGTAAGCCATTAATATATTTCAAATGAATTCATATATTTAATTAAGTGATAGAAGTAAAGATGTGACAGATAATTATGAAATGGACTTACTCATTTATAGAATATAATAATTATTGCAATTGAACTGGCAGAAACAACCGAGCCATCTCCTAGACATAGTAAAAACTATGATGGTTGCTGAATAAAAGGGGATTTCTCACCTCCTGTGAGAAATAGACAGAAAGGTCTTTTGTATGTGTGGGGGAATTAAGATTGTTTTATTATTTTTATTATTAATTGCATAATTTAAGCATGGTAGATACAAAATTGTTCATTGTTGGGTTTCAGTCATAGATTGTACACCATCTTTTACACTTTCCACCACCAATGTCTCCCATTTACCTCCCACTACCACCCTACCCCCCTTCCTTCACCTATATCTAGGGAAGGCAATTTACTTGTATTCCCCCCATTTTTTTTACACTATGTTTGCTTGATTATAAATGGAGGGGTCTTTTTGCATATAGATGGGACTTTGGTCGTGAGAATGGTTAGTATTCTGTGTACATAGAGGTTTAAAATTGCAAATAAACTTTAGTAATTAATATTTCACATGTAGGTGAAACTGTTGCTGGCAGAAATATATAGAGGGCCCTAGTAATATGCGTATTTGGGAAAACTGCATCTGAAACTTGATCTAGCTCTAAGGCATGGAGCAATTTGATTCACAGAATTCTAAGCCATGTACAAGGAGGCTTCCAAAGAGATGTTTGAATTAACAAAGGTCACAGAAAGTATATCAAAAAGAGACCATCAACTGCTCCAAATTCTCTAATCCTAGGTCTCCCAGCCATTCTTAGGGTGTAGAGGTGGATAAAAAATAGGAACTTTTCTTCTTGAGACTGCCCCCATATAAGTCACCCTGGGAAAGCTAACAGCATCAAAACTATCTAATGAGTACCTTTCACCTCATATTGTGGGGTCCTGTGTTCTGAATAAAGAGGGACACCATTTTCTAAAGGCTACATGTCAGGCTTCTCTTAGATTCTGAAAAAGGAGGGATGCCATTTTGTAAAAACCACAGTTCACCCACATGTTAGGCCTTCTCAAGCCTGTTCTCATTAACACTGCTCCAAGCTACCTGGCCACATCAGGTAGTCTATCGGGAAAGGACACAGGGAGAAGTAGAAAGGTAACCTAGAAAACAGCCAATCATTTTAAAGATCATCAAAAAGCTAGAACCTTCCTCTATCTCTTATACAATCACATTCATGACCTTGGGTGGGGTTCGTCTCCTGTGAGACAAAATCCTGACAGGTCAGTTTGGAGCTGTTGGTAGGTGGATTAAAGTTTTGTTCAGTTTCGACTCTGGACCCTAACATTACTACTACACATAATTCCCTTAAGTTCTATTCATTTTGACCCCAAAGAGCATGATTTCATTATTTTTCCTTGACCAACTGGGGGTGACAAGGGTTCTGCACTGCCAGAGATTACCCAGGCCACCTCAACAATGATTGCGGGGATTCAGAAATATATCCAGTGATGCTCAGGGTTCCATGTAGTGCCTGGTACTAAATCTAGGTCAGCTATAGGTAAGGCACTTCAACCTATGATGATCTCTCTGGTCCCTCATCATTTTGTTTTGATTTTAATTTTCTATACTACTTATCTTTGCTTTGCTTATATATTTTCCTTTTGTTATTAGATACATATGAGGTTTTCAGAAATGTGATCTCTTGTTGAATAAAATGTGAGCTATAGTAATAGTTCTGTCTTCTTTTATAGAATGCTTTGTTTGGAAGCTCATTTTAAAGTCTAAACTATGCCCCTAATTGTGATACTATTGCTAGAGCCATACTGTGTGCTCTCTAGCCATAATTTTATCTTCAAAATAGACCTACTTTACTTCTTAGCTTGAGTTTATTATCTCAGATAATTCTAAGACTTGATGTTTGTAAAAACATAGAGTAGGTTCTATATTTTGATAGAATATGTCCACATCTTTCTGTTCTATGCTTTAGCAAGCATTCTTGATTAGGAACTAATATATGGGATTAGTAGGCCAAATAGAACACCTAGATGACCTGCATTGACAGTAGGAAGAGAGTTCAAGTTATGGCTACAATTATGATAAAGTTGAGAAGGGATATTACTAACCTAGTATTACTAAACTAGTAATCTTTAGGTGCTAGAATATGACAAAATCTGCTGAAATGTTTGTTAAACACATTGCTGATCCCAAGCTCCAGAATTTTATATTCATTAGGTGTGATGTCAGTGCAAAACTGTTACATGTCTAACAAGTTCCTTGGTGATTCAGGTGATACCTCTTTGGGGACCAAGTCATCTTCATTGGCATAGAATAAATGTCATTTTGGTATTGCCAATCTGCTAGATTGAATTTATTGTGTCTTGTCTGTACAGTGAATGATACTCATTATATATTTCCCTCATCCAGATCTTGGTTTAATCAGGAAAGAGGCATGAAATAGGTCTTCTGATTGTGTACATTTTTAAATGCATAGCTTATAGCTGAATCTGATTATGTTATATAAGTTGTTTTATGTTATGTTACATTATGTTATATTATATTATGAACACTGCATTAAGGAGATAGAAATAAGGAAGGCTAAGAAGAACAAATCTTTAGAAAATATCCTATTTTATATTGAAGAACTATATACTCTGAGATACAATGAGGAAAAAGTATATTACTCAGAAACAGGGCTTTTCATAATACTTTGTAAATCATTGGATGCTCTTTAAAATTGATGTATCGATATCATGGGATTGAGCCTAATGAACACAGTACAGGCATGATAAAAATGTGGTCTATGTAAAAAAAACCCAATTGCTACTTGCTGAACCCATCAAATAGGATATGTTGTCCCAAAAGGCAGGCTTATGGAAAAAGCATTGCAATAAGCCACCTGATGCCATTCATAGAAGTTGAAGTGAATATCTTAACATTCAACATGAGACATAGAAAGTTTCTGTAGGTTCATCCAAATTGTTTATTTCATTATCATTATTAACTGTTTGGGCACTGAGACTTTATTTTCTGGTAATGGCAATTCAACATTCTCAATCAACTAAGATTCATGAGTCTAGCTAGACTTGGTAGTAGATTGGTTTGTACCATACACTTTAGATTCAAAGAATATTTGTTTTAGCTCCCATTTTGTTTAAAGCACTGTGTTAAACATATCAGGAACACATGGTCTAAGGAAAGAAATAGGTCCAATGCAAAGAGTTGATATCAGAATATAAGGATATAATTAAAATATATTTTATATGATTTTAAAGGAAATGAAATTAAGGTTGATTGGGATAACCAAAGATAACTTTAAAAGGGAGGAATAGACATGAATTTAGCAACATAAAACAGTACTGGGTGAAGTGGGGTGGTATTCTTGGATTTCTCAATAAGGAGTAAACAGCAGAGGCAAGCAAAAGTGAGTTGTTAGGACAATGGATAGGGCATTTGCCTTACATCCGACCAAATTTGGTTTGGTCTTCAGCATCCTATATGGTCCCTTGAACCCAACAGAAGTGTTCTCTGAGCATAGAGCCAAGAGTAAACCCTGAGCACCAGAGGGCATGACCCAAGAACACACACGAAAAAGGAGCAAACAGCAAATTAAATAGGTCTCAAGTTTCTACTCCAAGGAAATGATTTCAAATTTTGATTTTGTAGATTGTATAATTTCTTCCACCATTTTTTGAAAAACACTTTTTCTTTAATATTTACTTTTAATGTACTACTTCTACCTTTTAATGTAGTATAAGAGTATGTTTTAAAGAGTTTACAGTATAGAAAATATAATGATGGGAAGAACATAATTTTCACTCATGTTCTTAAACTAAAGTCCCCAATGCCAGACTCATGATTTGATAGAAATAATATGACCTGATAATGAATTATTTTCCTATTCAAAAAGCAAGTCAAATATTCGTTTCTTATTAATAATTCAATGTGACAAATTTATTACCTTGAAGGTGCTGCAAGTCAATCAGACAATAGGAAATTGTGTCTTCCTTTCAGCCCATTTAATTGGTATCGAAGTGTGACCTTCATCAAAACCTTGACTTTGACTGTAAACTTTTATTATATTAGCTGTATTGGAGGTTTGACACTGAGCACACTTTACTAACCCTCTGAGGATATGGACTCTAGAATCTTTACAGAAGCCCAGTCAGTCACTTGTGACATTTTGATGTAGAATATCAGTGATTGGTTATATAGTGTGGTTGTTGCTAATGCTGGACAGGAGAGAACTGCCTTGAAGATCATTTTTAACTATCCAAAATTTTTTTTTGGTTTTTCGGGCCACACCCGTTCAAAGCTCAGGGGTTACTCCTGGTTAAGCGCTCAGAAATCGCCCCTGGCTTGGGGGGACCATATGGGACACCGGGTGATCGAACCACGGTCCTGATCTTTGGCTAGCGCTTGCAAGGCAGACACCTTACCTCTAGCGCCACCTCGCCAGCCCCATCTATCCCAAAATTTTTTTTTTGTTTGTTTTTTGGGTCACACCCGGCGGTGCTCAGGGGTTACTCCTGGCTGTCTGCTCAGAAATAGCTCCTGGCAGGCACGGGGGACCATATGGGACACCGTGATTCGAACCAACCCCGTTTGGTCCTGGATCAGCTGCTTGCAAGGCAAACGCCACTGTGCTATCTCTCCGGGCCCTATCCAAAATTTTTAAAGTGTGTATTTATCTTTAATAAAATCTCATGATTTTTAAAATGATGAGCCTAAATAGCTTTAGAGTTTTCCAAATATGGTAAATGTGCTGCTAGAAGAGTGTTTAAGTCTTTCAGGCACTACAAAGATGAACATTTGTATTTTGATATTATTTGTGGTTTATATATTAAGTAAATTCATAAATAGTAAAAGTAAATTATTTGCATATGTAGTATGCAAAAGAGTGCATATAGCTATCACAAAGGCCCATTATATATACATATACATTATAAAATAGGATAAGGATAAAGCAGATATTTAAATAAGTTAATTTAAAGAAAATATTCAGTATAGTGTTGCTAGTGCATAATGCATGGAAACTCAGAGTACCAGCAGTTCATTGATATAGAAAGAATTGTAAAGGTGGAAAAGGATGGCTAAGTTTTAGAAAACACCACAATCTATACACAAGACTAACTTTATGCAGAATTAATGAATGATGTCAAGGACATCAGAAATGCTACTCAATAGAAAGAATTGTCCATCAGAACCCTGCCTCAGAGAATCACCAACACCAATGTCACATCCTCAGGATCTCACCCTGAGGCTCCTGCCAGGAAATAAGTATTCAAACTGGGTAAAAATATTTCTTTCTAAAATTATCCTAGTACATACTAGTATGCCATTATCCATTTAATTGGATGATCAGAACATTTTTTACATCAGTTGCAACATAGAATAGGATCCTGAGTCAGCAAGTCCTCATGTTTGGATGAGGAAAGAGAAACCCTGAGCATGGATATCAACATATATGTTTAGGTAATGTGACTTGAAAAAGTCCTTTGTTTTCAGTACTCCATGCGACTGCTTTGATTATTATACTCACTTAAATGTGTTTCTTCTAAAGAAATGCAGCAAAATAATGCAACCTGAAGGAACATTTAAATTTGGGAGAAGTTATTTCCTTGACAAAAAATACTATTTGATTTTCCAAAGGATTTAACTCTTGTGAACATTTAAGTTTACAGCTGTTAACTCACCATGTTTCTTTAGGGCCAAATATCCATCAAAGTTTCAACTACAGTGAGTAGAAGACATATTAGAGAATAGTTAAGTGAAACAGTCAAATTAGCTTTATTTTTGTATTAGTTTGGTTTTTGTTCACACTAGGTACTTCTTAGAGCTTACTATTCCTAACTCTGTCAGGTTCCCAGGATCAAATATGGGTTGGTTGAGTGCCAGGCAAGTGCTTTACCTACTATACTATAAATGCTGTCTCCAAATTTTGTTTGCAGAGTTCAGTTTACTTGTAACATATTTAAAATGTCATTTCAACAAATAAAACTATAGGCATTTTATTTCTCAGACTATATTTTCTGCATGTTTACCCAAGGATTTTTAAGGCAAAAATAAAGAAAATGCCCGTTAGATGCTTATTTTAGTTCTACTGCATCTCTTGACAAGATTTCCTTCATCAGTCATTCCATTTACACTTCTGTAAGATGTTTGATCATGGATCTTTGTATTGGAGTCTGCATGGAGAGGTGCTATTTCTGTTCTGTATCTGCTGATGGCATTAATCTTTTCATCTTTCAAAATATATTTTCAATGGTGTTTCATCTGGAGAATACTTGCTCAAATCTTTGAAAGGATTTTGGCCACCCTGTCAATACAAGGAATTTTTAGAGTAGGCGTTCCATTAAGATGAAACAGAGCACAAAACAGGGAGTAGCCCCTGATCACTGCAGGGTATAATTAAAAAAACAAAAACCACAACCACCACCAACAAAGATAAAACCCAGAACTCTTTCTAGCCTTTTTTTTGCTGGAATGTCTTACCTTATTCAATATTCCTTTTTTATTAATTTATTTTTCTTTTTTCCCTCATGTCCCCTCATTCACAATACAGACCAGGTAAAGGCCCTGGGCTGAGGTGTATATGGGGTACATTTACTGTGCCTCCTCTTTCTATATATAGAGTCAGTGTAAAGAACACAGTCTGTGCTAAGCATCAGGAGGCCAATTAATTTATTTTAATTTAAACTCCATGATGCTGTAGAATTTTAGTGGTTTAAGAATAGCTCTTAAATTGGCAAAAAAAGATATAAACTTTTTTCCCTTTCAATCCAACAGCTGTTTGCTGTTTGAGTTTGTGAATCTGGGGTGAATGGTGAATGGAATATAGAGAACTCAGTTGAGTGAGGGTGGGTGGAAATGAAGGGTGAGGAGGAGAGGGGGAAATACATGTTGTGGTACAAAAGTAGATTAGAATATATGAAATATGCATTTGAAGTCATGGATCCCAGTACAATCTCAATAACATGCTCTTTAGTAAAGGTTTAGTAGCCTCTTTCTGCTATATATTCAGTTTTGACTGGTGGAACATGTGGTTACAGCAGGCCTGTTATAGTACTGAGTTGATTTAATAAAAGTAAATTTACTTATTAATAATGTATCCTTGTACTTCTTGAATAACCCTAGTCAGTTTTGTGAAGCTCAGATTCTATATACTCAAGAATCTGATTACACAGTCTGATACTGTGTCTACTATTCTCTTTTATAAGGAGCAGAATTGCAGTCTGAATCCTGGCTCAAGAGGTCTTTGCACTGAATGATTAGAGTAATTTTCTCTTCCTCCCTCCCTCTCCCCCATCTTCCCTGTTCATTCACTCATTTGCATATTTTTCTTTTTTGAAAAATTAGATTCTGTGACTCAATATCATTAATGGTAGTTTTTTCATGTACATAATTCCAACACTATACCCATCAATAGGATACCCATCTTCCTCCTTCAAAGATCCCCCCAAAACATCCTTTCAACCATTTCCTCTGCAATGCAAGAGATCAATTCTCCTGTTCTTTTCATTGGCTCATTGTTGCAATCTTGCTGTTTATCTTTAAGTTTCATATATGAAAGAGATCATTCCGTATATATTTCTTTCTTTCTGATTGGTTTTACTCAACATAATATCCTCTAGTTCCATTCATGGTGCTGAAAATTGCATGATTTTGTTCTTTTTTAGAGCATATATTCCACTATGTATATGCATATTCCACTGTATTTCACTATACAACTAGAGCACAATTTCTTGACCCATTTTACCTCCTTGGTTATTTGGTTGTATTCATATTTTGTCAATTGTACTAAGTTCTGCAATGAACATAAATGTGCATATATCCTTTCAAATTTATGATTTTCTGCTTGGAGGAATATTGACCAAAAATGGTATCCCGGGGTCATAATGGAGTTTTATTCCCATTTCTTGATAGATCTCCATATTGCATTCCAAAGAGGCTCAATTAGATTACATTCCTACCAATTGTCAGTAAGATTCCCTTTTCTGCTCAACCCCAACACCACTGTTACAGTTGTTGTTGTACTTTGCTTTTCTTCCTTCACCTTTTCTTCTTCTTCTTTCTTCTTCTTCTTCTTCTTCTTCTTCTTCTTCTTCTTCTTCTTCTTCTTCTTCTTCTTCTTCTTCTTCTTCTTCTTCTTCTTCTTCTTCTTCTTCTTCTTCTTTTCTTCTTTTCTCCTTCATCTTCTTCTTTCTTCTTTTTCTTCTTCTTCATCATCATCATCATCATCATCATCATCTTCTTCTTCTTCTTCTTCTTCTTCATCATCATCATCATCTTCTTTTTTGTATTTTAGGTCACTCCTGGCTCTATGCTTAGAAATCACTCCTGGCAGGCTCAGGGGACCATATGTGATGCCCGGATTCAAATCGCCATCCTTCTGCATGCAAGGCAAATACCTTACCTCCATGCTATCTCTCCGGCCCCATCAACAGTCCCATTTTCACTGGCATGAGATGATAGCATCTAATGTTGTTTGTATTTGTATTTTGATAATCATGGGTGGTGACGAGCACTTTTAATGCTTATTAGTTATTTATGTGTCTTTGTGAAAGTATTTATTCATGTCCTCACCGCATTTCTGGATGGTACTATTGGACTTTTTATTGTTTGGTTTTTTGTATAAATCTTGTGTATCAACCTTTTCTGTGATACATTGTATGCAAATAACTTTTCTTATTCAGTAGGGTGTCCATATCATAGCTTCAGTGTCTTTGTTCTGCAGAAACTTTTTAATTTGATATGACCATTTTCTTTTGAATGGTTTATTAATATTTGTCAAAACTACTATATCATATATTAATTATATTATATATAATATTTATTATAAGGCTCTGGTTTAAATAACAATGATAATGGAGACATTTTTATGCCATATCCTCTGTAAGCTGGATATCAAGGAAATACATCAGTACAATTCCAATTTAAGAATGAAGGCCTGAGAACCAGTGGAGGTTATGGGATAAGTCCCAGACTAAAGAAACTGATTTTCTAGCTCAGTAGTCAGGCAGACCAAAAATGCCATTAATTCTTTCTTTCTCAACCTTTTTGTTCTTTTAAAGCTTTGAATTTATCAGATAATGTCTATCCACATTGTGTAGGGAAATCTACTTTAATAGAGCCACCAATTCAGGTGCTATTTACATTTGGAAATAGTATCACAGACATATCCAAAAATAGTGTTTTATTTAACACTTCATAAGCCCAGACAATTTAATATATAAAATTAATCACCAGAAAGGCTGATGAGATAGTAAAAGAGTAGGGTACTTGCCTTGCATGTAACCAAATGGATTCGACCCCCAGCACACCTTAAGGTCCTCTAAGCCTTGCCATGAGTGATCACTGAGTGTAGAGCCAGGAATAAACCCTGAACCTACCACATATGGCTCCAAACAAAAACAATAACAACAATGTAATAATCACAAATAATTTTCTGTCTGTGGTTCAGTACTGAACCTAGAATTATTTTTTCACTTTTACTTTATTTAAAGAAAATGCATCATAGTTGACATAGTTGATCATAATACATTTGTTTCCTGATAAGTGAGAACAAAGTTTTAAAGAAAAGAATAGAAAGAAAAAATAAAAAGGAAAAGAGAAGAATGTTTAAAAATAATGAAAAAAGTACAGTAGCGAGCACATTTGTGAAAATTATTATATCTCCAATGAAATAATTAATACAATGGCAGGTTTCATTAAGCTCTTGTTATTAGCTTTCTATTCTGTTAAAATGGTGTGTTCCTATAGTAAAGTAGTAAATTGTCCTAAGATTGAGAAAACAAAGCTTATGTGGTATCAATTTAATTGGGTGTAGAACATACCTTGCAGTGCCCAGGGGTTATTCCTGGGTTTTGCTTAGGAGTGATCCCTGAAAATGCTTAAGAGACAATATGTGGTTCTAATGATTGAAATGGGTAAAGATAAATGCAAGATGAATCTAGTTACCTCCTGTACTATATCTCTGGCCTCATTTTCACTTTAATATGCTTATTTGGTTGTGTTTGTGTGCATGTGTATATATGTATGTGTACATTAAAGTGATTTCCTAAGACTTTTATTTCAGTTTGTATTCATACAAAATATGAGCTAAGGACATTTGAAATATATATATTAGAAGTAAACATATCAGCCTCAGTGAAGAGAACTGATTTCTAGAGAACATTTAATATACCATCTGCCAAATTAGACATGGAAGTGAATGTGCTTGATCTGAGTAAGGTCATCTAACATTAAAAATTATACTCAGTAATGAAAGACAGGTCACTTTGCCCCTAATATCAGGAATAATACATGACTATCCACTTTTACAATTTAACATTATATTAGTAATTCAGATCAGGGCAATTATACAAGAAAAAGAAATAAAGACATTTAGATTTAAAAGAAATGTGTAAAACTACTTTTACTCATAGGAATCCACATTTATCAATAAAACAAGTTCAACAAGTTTGTATAATTCAAGTTCAATATATAAAAATAAGTTTTATATTTAAAAATCAACAATAAAGAATTTGAAAATGAAATCACTAAGATAATTCCCCCTTGGAGTACAAAAGAGAATTAGCATTCTTATGAATAAATTTAATGAAGAGGATGTAAATGTTGTATACTAAAAACATTGAACGAAATTAAAAGAATGTCATAACTAAGTTATGTTTACATAGACTTGAAGAATTAATATTACTAAGATTGTCATACTTTCAAATTTGATTAAGAAATATACTGTGATCTCAAACAAATTTGTTTTAACTTCATCAACAATGTGATCCTAAAATGCATTGAGAAATGCAAAGGATTCACATTTGGAAAAAAAATCTTCAAGGAAAAGCAGACACTCTGGTGATGGATGTGATTTTGAAAGGCGGTAGGCATGAAGATGTCATTCACAGGACTGTAAAGCACAATAAAAATGGGAAGAAAAAAATGAAAAAAGTTGGGTCAGACTGATACAATGGTTAGGGCCAACCCAGATTTCATCCTCAGCATTGTATATGGTCCACCAAACATCATCAGAAGTGATACTTGAGAGCAGAGCCGTGAGTAAGCCCTGTACATGCCAGGGCTAAAAAAAAAAAAGCCCTAAAAAGCCAAAGAAAAAAAACTAATAAACAAGTTCAACATATATATCTTTACATAAAAAAGCACTGACAAAGGAGCCAGAGCTATACTACAATAGGTAGGGTGCTTGATTTACATGCAGCCAACTCTGGTTTGATTTCCTAGCATCCCATATGGTCTTCTGCAACACACCAGGAGTTGTCCTGAGCTCAGAGCCAGTAGTAACCCCTGATCATCACCAAATCTGGTCCAAACACCAGCCTCACAAAGAAATTTACTGAAATAATCCAGAAAATGTGATACTGAAAAAGAATAGATATACCAGTTTAAGTGATATGAATGTCATTTAATAAGCCTACATATTTATGGTCAATTGGTATGTAATATGGCTTCAAGATATTCAATGGGGGAAAATAGCTTTTCAATAAATGGTACTGGAACAATTATATATGCACATGCAAAACAATGAAGTTATTCACTGACCCAGCACATGGGCTAGCAAGTAAGTTTGTGATAGTACTTGCCCTGCATTTTTATGGCCATGGGTTGGAATGCTGGCACTGAATTAAAACAAAACAATTTCTTATCCCAAAATACCTAAACTTGAAAACAGTAAATTAAATTCTAACTAAATTTTTTCAAACAGCCAAATGTATGACCTAATTTTTATCCTTTTTATTAGAGAAGTATAAATTTTTATGCTTTGAATTAGACTTTGATTTCTAAACTGTAAAGACAAAAGCATAAGCAACCAAAAGAAAAAATGATGCTTAATTTATTTTTATTTTTATTTTTTTGTAGGCCACACTGGTGATGCTCAGGGATTACTCCTGACTTTGCACTCAGAAGTCACTCCTGGCAGGCTCAGGGGACCATATGGCATGTCAGGGATCAAACACAGGTCTGTCCCAGGTTGGCTGCATACAAGGCAAATAAATACCTTGCTGCTGTGCTATCTTTCTGGCCCTGATGCTTGATTTATTAAAAATAAAACTACTTCCTTTTAAGAAGCACTACCAAGAAAATGAAAAAGACACCCCATAGAATGAGTGATATTTGTGAGTTGCAAATTTTACAAGGGACTTGTAAAAGACCCCTCTTTTAATTTAATAATAAAGAGGATGAGGCCGGTGAGGTGGCGCTAGAGGTAAGGTGTCTGCCTTGCAAGCGCTAGCCAAGGAAAGACTGTGGTTCGATCCCCCCGGCGTCCCATATGGTCCCTCCAAGCCAGGGGCGATTTCTGAGCACTTAGCCAGGAGTAACCCCTGAGCATCAAACAGGTGTGGCCTCAAAAACCAAAATAATAATAATAATAATAATAATAATAATAATAATAAAGAGGTAAATAGTCCCATTAAAATTTGGCAAAAAATTAGGTGTTTTTCTAAAGATACAAATGTTCCATGAAAAGTTGCTTCATATAATTACTTATTTATAAATGAAATTTAAGAACACAATGAGAAAATATTTTATGTCCACTATGATGACTATAATAAAAAATACTGATAATAAAGTGTTTGTGAGGATGTGGAAAAATGTCTGGCAATTTTTCAGAAAGGTTGGACTGAAATTATCATATGACCCAGCAATTACATTCTTAGACATGAGAAATGAAAATTTATATCTGCAAACTTGGAAATAATTCAAATGTCTATCAACTGATTAGTTGATAAAACTATTATATGCACAATAGAATATTATTTGAGCACCGAAAATGTTGAAACATGTGGCATGAATGAAAAATATGTGAAATAAAGGATACCTGACACCTTATATACATTAAGTTGTCATTAACAGTACTGTAAAGCACAAGAAAAATGGGATGATAAAAGTAAACAAAGTTGGAGCTGGAGAGATAGTACATTGGTTAGAGCATTTGTCTTGCATACAGCCAATCCAGGTTCACTTCATATAAAATGCAAGTCCATATATGCAAGTCCATATGGAAAAAAAGACAACAGTATTTTCTAGGAGTTTGGTGTAGGGGAGAAGTAGAAAGTGATTGTTACTGGAGGTAGGATTTTCTTTTTGCAAAGATTCTAGTATTTTATAGCAGCAATACATAAACAACTTTGAAGTATTAAAAACATCTACAATTGCAATATTTTAAATAGTGGTGTTTTTTTTTGTTTGGGGGGGCACACCCGGTGACACTCAGGTTATGCACTGGCTATGCGCTCAGGTTACTCCTGGCTTGGGGGACCATATGGGACGCCAGGGGATTGAACCTTGGACCTTCCTAGGCTAGCACATGCAAGGCAGACACCTTACTGCTTGCGCCTCCACTCCGGCCCCTAAATAGTGAGTTTTATGGTAGCAAATAATATATCTAAATTGTTTTAAACACATTCACACATATATCAGGGAGAACTTAGACAAGTCACTCAATCATTTAAGAAAAAAATTATTCTTTAAGGGCCGGAGAGATAGCATAGTGGTAGGACATTTGCCTTGCAAGCAGCTGAACCAGGATGAATGGTGGTTTGAATTGTGGCATCCCATATGTTCCCCCGTGCCTGCCAGGAGCTATTTCTGAGTGCAGAGCCAGGAATAACCCCTGAGTGCCACCAGGTGTGACCTAAAAACCAAAATAATAAAAATAAAAATAAAATAATAATAACAATAATTAAAATTCTTGCCCTTTTCCACTATCCATGACTAGGAAGAAGGGCAAATATGAACCCATCGATGACTTGAAACTCCCAACAATAAAAAACTTAAAATAAAAATGTTTTTACAGGTAATGAGTAAAAGAAAAAAATGAACAATTTCTTTTAACTATTTTTCTTAAATTTTCTTTAATGTTTTTCTCCATACCCAACAGTACTCAGAACTTAATCCTAGCTCTGTGCTCCAGGACTATTCCTGGTGGGTTTGGGGACCATATGGGGTGCCAGAGAATGAACCTGGTGGGCAGAATGTTAGGCAAATGCAGTACTTGCAGTACGATTATTCCTGCCCCAAAGAATTAATAGTTTCTTTCCTAACAGATTTCTCAGTATGCAAAAGAAGGACACCACAGTTCCTGCTGTAGCCATTGACTTGTTAAAACTTTGCTCTACCCACCCACAGAGAGAGAAAAGACAATTTTACTTTTTCACTTCTAATTGAAGCAGACACTACCTTCTTGGTAAAAATAAAACTAAATAGCCCTAAGGCTGTCAGGTCCTACCTTGGAGACACAGGAACAAGACCCGTGTCTAGTCCTTAACTGGTTACCTGCAAAGACCCAGAGAAGCTGGACCCCCCACCCCACCCCCAAGAGAAGCTTCAGCAAGAATCAAGGTATATCTACCCTCCTAACATGTGGACTGTCATACTTAAACACTGGAATGAGTACTGGGGCTGTCTCCACTTTGGAGAAGCCTGTATTCTTTCTAAAGAGTCTCTGTTTCTGTCTCTCTTTGTCTCTCTGTCTCTGTCTCTTTCTCCCTCTCCTTTCCTTCCTCAAAACTTCCAAATAAAATCTGTCCACTGACATCTCTTCCTGAAATTCCTTTCCTTTGAGCAGAAGACAACAAATTCAAAGGCCCCAGTAAGGTGTAGAACTGAATTTTCTTTTTTTTTTTTTTTTTTTTTTTTGGTTTTTTGGGTTACACCCTGTGACGCTCAGGGGTTACTCCTGGCTATGTGCTCAGAAGTTGCTCCTGGCTTCTTGGGGGACCATATGGGACGCCGGGGGATCGAACCGCGGTCCGTCCTAGGCTAGTGCAGGCAAGGCAGGCACCTTACCTCCAGCGCCACCGCCCGGCCCCAGAACTGAATTTTCATTCCTGCAAAGAGACAAACTTCTAGCAGACTTCATCAGTCTTAGTTGTCTTTTGCCTTTCCTGGGGTGGCAGAGGTGGCTAGAGAAAAAGCAGTCATCTCCTCATGACATATAAGTCACTTGGTGACCCCCAAAGGCATCACACAGTCATATTCTTCTCTGTTTCAGACTTTCAGACTGACAATTCTGAAACCCAAAGAGGCAAGCAAATAGGAAAAGGCCCAGACATACCATGAGTTATTTATTTATTTATTTATTTCTATTGATTTTTTTAATTTTATTTTATTGGAACAATTGTGATCTACAGAGTCCTTCATAGTTGAATTTTATATATACAATGAATCAGGACTCTTCCCACCACCAGTGTTAACCTTCCTCCACCAGTGGACCCAGAATGCATCCTACACCACCACCCTTTGCTCCCTGGTCTGCCAGTATAATAGGCCAATTTGAGTTTAGATTATTAAAGTTTAGGTCTCTTAATTCTATTATTGTTGACTTTGGCATGGATATTTTGTTCTGTTCTTATTTATTTCCCCACCAATGCATCTGAGACCACTTGCCCACTGCCCCCAGTCATTTTTGTTCCTTTCTTCTTAGTTTTATAGACAAATGAGGGAATATGTGATAAAATAAAGTAATCTGTGTCCCAAGGTTTTATGAAAGTGGCAGGAGCCCCAATTTAAAAGATGAGATAAAAAATACAATAAAAAGGTGTGTGTGTGGCAGTTGGAATTCGTGAGACAGCAAGGAAACTTTGAGAGGTAGGAAAAGTTTGAGGATGCCATAAAACCAAGAGAAGTAATTGGAGGAGTAACAGTGTCACTAGTAAAGGTTTCCCATGTGCCACTGCATCTGAGAGAAGGCTGTAGCTCTACCAGAAAGGTTCAGTAGGAAATAAAGGAAAGTGCCAAAGATGACCATCTCACTCACACTTCTCCCTGGCAACCCCCTAGTAACCACTCTAGAAAAAGACTCTCATCTAGTAGAAAGTTCTATAAGGCGCAGGTTGCAAGAAATCCTATAAAAGCCAACCTAGAGCAAAGGAAGACCACACATGTGTGTTTCTAGCCCGTGCACATGGTGTTTGCATGTATATGGTGCACACATTTCTCCTCTTGAGATGTGGACTTTCATACTTTAACTCTGGGCCATGCACCAGGCTTCTATCTTTTTTGGAGAACCTACACTCTCCCCTGATGGCATTTCTTTTTCTTCTCTCTCTCACCTTCCTTAGTAAATGCAAATAAAACCTGCATTTACTTCACTGCTCTTCTCTTGACATTCTTTTCTGAAAGAGAAGGCCTAAAAGACCTGAAAAGTATTAAGGCTGACTTTCCTTTCTTGCAAAGAACAATTTCTCATGCAAGACTGAGTCCACAGCTCCCAGAAAAATTGGGCAGTAAGGATTAACTCCTGTGTCAGGCAAAACAAGCGGATGGACAGATGTCAGGTATGGCTTGATGGCTGCAGAGTGTGGCTGGCTGAATTTGGTGTCATGTCATGAAGTGGCTCACTGCAGACTTTATTAGTCCTAGATTTACCCAGCTTCCCTCAAGGTGGTAAAAATAGAGAGAGACAGTTGCATATTTCTTTTATGACAGTATCACCTCATTCCTCCTCACTTTTCATAACCAGGGTACCATCATCAACATTCTGGTTAAATCAATGCTGGACCCATTAGAATTAAGTCATCATGAGATTTCAGACCCTTATATATAAGCAGAGTGTACACTGTTTTGTCAGAGTGAAAAAAGGACTTTCACCCATGTACACCTTAAAGATTTAAGAAGATGAAATGTTACAGGTAGGAATGGTGGGGGAAAGTATCTGTTAAGGTATGTTGGGAAAAAACAGTCTTAAAACACAAATAAGCCTGGATATGAAGGCCTTTGACATAAAGCACCCATCTCTGAAGCTCAGAAACTAGTTTTATTTTGTTGTCTGTTCATTTGGGATTTTGTTTATTTGGGGGTCACACCCAGATATTCTTAGGTTTCTGTGCTCAGGGATCATTCCTGGGGATGTCTGGGAACCAAATGGAATGCCTGGAATCAAATCTGAGTCAGCCTCATGCAAGGGAAGTGTCCTATATATGCTACTATTTTTCGGATCCCCCAAAATTATTGTGATACAGAATTCCAGGCCCATATCCTGAGGGATGGATCCCTGGAAGGACAGGTTCCAGAAATAAAGGCTGATAAAGGCTGCATTGAAAATTTAAGACTGGACCACCAGAAATATTAATGCTATTCCCCAGGGAAAAGCTCCATTAGCTCTGCTTGTGTAGAGTCAGGGAAATGAGGTAGTTTTTGAAATTATCCATACTTATCCTTTCCTCAAAACATTACTTTAAACTCTCTCCATTCTGTAGAAGCCTGTGTTCTCTCTTAGAGCTAGTATATGCATCTACCTCTAACTCTCTCCTTTCCTTCCTTTAGTTATTTATTTATTTCCCCCATGAACTTGTTTTGCTTAACTAAAATTATGTATATGTATATATATTTAGCATAAGTTGCTTTATAAATTCACGGGCTTATTTCTCTTAGGTCTCGACTTCCTTTCTCACAATCTTCAGCCTCTGCCATCTTCAATTCTAGTGGGCATAGATGCTCAGGTTCTTGTTCTCAAGCAGTCAAAATGGAAAGCAATTGACTGGAGACTTAATGGATGGATTCTGTAAAGGCCTTGCTTAGGGTAAGGGAAAGAAAGGGAAAAGGAAACAGGTAGACTCAAAAGTGGTTGAGCATTGATTTATTATGCTCCAAGAATATGGTAGATGATGCTCAGGTGACTCGCTTCCGGTCAGAATCCCTAAGGGTCATTTAGGTTTTCAGGTACCAATGAAACCCATCCTGCCATCTTTGTGACATTCTATTCAGGTAATTTGTTTGCTTAGGACCATATCCTTAGTCTCAGTTTACCAGTTTCCCTTTTGTTGCTATCTCTCCTACAACAGAATCCAAAATCTAGGAAGTCTGTGTCAATTTAGGGATTGGGGTATTGAGATCAGAAAAGCCAATCATGTTGCCTTTCTCCCACCACCTTCCTGTCTTGCAACCTCCCGTGGGAGACCCCCGACCCGCGGGGGTGTGGAAATGAAGGTTGCTAGTTATTAGTGGGTTCACTCGAGCAGAACCGACCTGTAAAGAAGAACTAGAGAAATTAGTAAGAGAAGCCTTCAAGACAACGCATGCTGTTCAAAAAGGGAAGTTTATTGTTGGGGGATCAGCTTTTAAGGGCTGAAACACGTCAGAGGTGTTACAAGTTTTCCACCAATCACAGTTACAAGCATTCATTAGCATAAACTGGGGCAGGTAATAGGGAGGGGCAAAGAGGTAGACCTGAGCACGTTTTACTAAAAGGCATAAGATTCAAGCAGAGTTCTATAAATTATACTCAACAAGTATAAATAGAACATCAGCTATAATCTTAATAACGTTTTGCTAACACAAAGGCAGGTTGCTCTATATTTTTCTTTCTGGCTGGATATATTGGGCTGCTCTGAATTACTTTATTTGTCTATTTCCTTTGTCCTCAAGGCATGGGCGCCTTTGGTCACGTGGGTGACCAGATTAGGAATTACTGAGGTGTCTTTATGTTCTAGGTTTATCAGCTAGGCTCCCCACACTGTCTTTCCTCCTTTTCTTACCCCACCTCCCCCATAGTCCTATCCAACATACATACAGCACTACTGCTGAACAGCATTTTCTCTGGTATGATATCAGAAAGTTTTCCTTTTTCCCCAAAGGAAAATGGAACCGATTGCATTAAGATGCATGGCAAGCTTTTAAGAATCTTGATTCTGGTACGGAAAAAGTAAATAGAGCCTACAGTTGAAAGCAGAACAGGGTTGCCAGCGAAGTGGCTACGTGACTAATCTCCCTTTTCTCTCACCACAGTCCTTTTTTATACTGTTCAAGTTGTTTGAGATAAAAAAAAAGGGCAATAAAGCCTCCAAATTGTTGTGTGTTGTCAATTCTGCCCTTCTGATGGGAACCAGGAAGACAAGGTTGGGGGATGGAAGGTGGGAGGTGGATGCAACTTGGCACCCCTAATGGAAGCACAGTCATATGTGGCTGAAAAATGTGCCTATAAACAGGTAGAGACACATGTAAACTTGTGTACATGTGTCTTCCTTTATTTTATTTGATTGTGCAATTTGTGTGCAAGCCCTCAGATATAAATCAGTTTAACATTAATTAAAATGTATGAAGCTTCATAAAATGGTATTAAAATGCCAGACTTCCGTTGCCACCCCTTTAGAAAAGATCTATAAAAAAAGATAAATCTTGCTCTGCTCATCTTTTCCACTCCACCTCTTTTATAGTCACGCATAGGAACACAGAGCTCACATCCTCTTTCTGTTGGACTGAGCTTTGTCTCTGCAACAGCTTCCTTTGTCATGTGCATCAACTCCAAATACTTCCTCCTGGTTTTTATGGTCTGGCCTAAAGTAGTCCTATCTTCATTAACCAAACTATCTCCTTTTGCTCTTTAACAAAGATCCTACAATTCATTTCTACATTTTTCACAGCTTCCTGCTAATTCTGTCTATTCTCACTTTCCTATCTACCCAGCCTATCTTAGCTTCCCCCTGAATTTTTTGATGACTTTAATTTAATTTAATTTTTTATTTGAACATCTTAATTACTAGGTTGTTCATAATACAGTTCTTTTTCACAGATAAAGTTGTTCATGACTGAGTTACAGCCATACAATATACAACAACCTTCAGCAGTGGGCATTTTTCACTACTATGTTACCAGTTTTCCCCCTCCCATAATTTTTTTAAGTCTTTCTTCTTTGTCTCCATGATGGTTCTTAAGCACTACTTTATTATATGGTGAGTTTCATTTTTGCTGAGGTGTTATAGCACCTAAGGTCTCTGTGTAGCATTTTCAACAATTATTAAATGTATTTCAATTTAGTAAAAAAAAACAATTTTCAACTTAATAAACAAAATCAAATAGTATATTTTGGAGCTCTATGTATGTATATATGTACATTTATATGTTTATGAGTATCTATGTGTATAATCAAATGGATCAGCCATTTCGTAGTCACTTTTTTCAATTACTTATATTTAGGGATTGGGGCAATAATATAGAAGGTTGGGTATTTGCCTTACATCCAATCCCCTGCATCCCATTTATCCCATATAGTCTCCTGAGCACCACCAGGAGTGATCCTGAACACAGAGCCAAGAGTAAGACCCCACCACTTAGGTGTGGCCCAAATACAAAACCAACCAACCAACCAACCAATCAACCAACCAATAAAAACCCCAATTATTTGTATTTAAATAGTTTAATTTCCTTACACAAGACAGAAAGGTTGGTGTTGTGATAATTCTGGTTACTCTTGAATGTGAAGATTCACCCATGAAATTATTCAACAGGGCCCGGAGAGATAGCACAGTGGTGTTTGCCTTGCAAGCAGCCGATCCAGGACCAAAGGTGGTTGGTTCGAATCCCGGTGTCCCATATGGTCCCCCGTGCCTGCCAGGAGCTGTTTCTGAGCAGACAGCCAGGAGTATCCCCTGAGCACCGCTGGGTGTGGCCCAAAAACCAAAAAAAAAAAAAAAAAAAAAAAAAAAAAAGAAATTATTCAACAAATCGCTGTTGAGAGCTTGGTTTATAGGAATATAGGAAAGATTACTTGTAATATGTATTACAGAGAGAGAAAGGCTGTGATATTCATTCCTAATTGTTTCTTGAGGTTCTTTTGTTTCTTTAGCCGCAAATGAAGCTTTCTCAAGTAAAGAGATTCTATTTTAATCATTTGCAGTCACTACTGCAGGAACTGGCAGTCTGTAAATGAGTTAATAAGTATCGGTGATTAGTTAATACACTAGTAGTCATACTGAAATAATGGCAAGATTGAAGTATATACAAGAGCCAGAGAAATTTGTATTCATATCTGTCCACTTAAAATGATAATTTGTTAAGTTGTTATCACCTGGAATTATATTAATTAATGAAAGGATTATTAGTCTAATGTTCTAGGATATTAATTATTTCTCCTTTGTATCCAGAATTTGATAGTTTTAGGTTATTTTCCCCCCATGGGGACTTGAAAGAGAGCTCAAAGAGCTCTGGCACATACTTTGCATATGGATCCTTAGCTTTGACCTCCAGTACTGTGTGTTCCCCTGAACACTGCCAGCAGTGACTCCCAAGTACTGTGCTGGGAGTAGACCCCAGCGCCCCCCAGCACTGCCCCAAACTAAAGACAATAACAAAAATAAACAAACATGGTGAAAAGGTAGCAAAGCCGAGTCCCCCCCCCCCATACCTCCTTAAGATATCTACCCTCCCCACAGCATCCTAAGTACTTTCTGTGTTTTTCCAGAGCTGTGTTAAGCACACATCAGCACATTTGCATATTCATCGTCCTCATTTACGTGCAATATGAATGTGCTGTACATATAACATACTTACACTGCTGCTCGGCAACTTGTTGTTTTAAACACCTTGACACTGGCACATTCCACTAGTGACACACACTTGAATGTGCTAACCGAACACAAACTGCAGCCCTAGCATCAGCTTCTGGAACTTAATTCCCCCCCCTCACACAGATTTCATTGTTTTTAGTAAGCTATTATGCTATGGTAGTTAGGCAAACTATTTTCTCCCACTAATTAGGGTTATTTTTAATATAGGGTTATAGTTAATATAGAAAATAAGGTGTGTCATTTTCTAGTAATTAGAGTTAAATGCAAAATAGAACTGGATAATTTTAGAGCTAGGAGGAATTTTAGCAAATAGTTAACATAAATCACTTACTTTCCAGATGAGGAAATTAAGATCCATTCAGAATAAGGACTTGTTCAAGGTCATACAGCCTGGGGGCAAAATGAATGTTTTCAGTTATTTGGATGCACATGGAAGGTTCTAGTACCCTGGGTTTTACTTGTTAAGAATGACAGAGCAGAGACAGAATGGATGCATGTCTATTATCTGGGAAATAACCTGCAAAATGACAAAGCTGACACACTCGTTGTTATGGTAAATTATAAGTGGCTTAAAGAAATTGTTAACCATTTTTCTGGCCAAATGGTGCAAAAGGAGGAGAGATAATAACTAATCCTGAAATTATTGATGTGATGATGGTTTCCTGAAGAGGACAAAGGGCTGACTAGTTCCATGCTTCTCACTTAATCATGCTTAATTATAGATTATTTGCTAACTTCTGCCACGGTTTCAGAAATCACGAGCAAAGAAATGCTTTAAATAAGAAAAGAGTGCCATTATGGTTTTCAGCATAGGTTTATTTCCATTCAATTTTTTTCGGGCAGGGGGAGGAGGTGGTAAAAGGCATCATCCTTTTCACACATTACCAGAAAAGTATTCTGTTTTTTTTTGGGGGGGGGGCACATTTGGTAATGCTCAGGCTATACGCTCAGAAATCACTCCTGGCTTGGGGGCCATATGGGACTCCAGGGGATCGAACCGAGGTCCATCCTAGGCTGGCACTTGCAAGGCAAACACTCTACCGCTTGTGCCATCGCTCCGGGCCCAGAATAGTATTCTTTATAGGGGAGAATTTGGGGACCACACCTACCATTGCTTAGGTCTACTCCATGCTCGGGGCACAGAAGTCACTCCCCAGGTATACTTGGTGATCATGAATGCCAGGAATAGAATCAGAGTCAGCAGTATGCAAGGCCCAGGAGTTTTCCAGTCTCAGAAATGTATTGTTTTATTTACCTGGTAAATTAAACTCAACCTCCTTGCCAATATTGCTCTCATACTATTTACTAACGGTAACTTTGTTATAAAGGGGATTTGGATTGCACTTTATTTTAATCCTTTTTGGAGAAATCTTATCAATTAATTCTTTTCGATTACATACATGAGTAATTTTCTTATCTTTTTAAAACTTGATTTAAACACCATGATTTACAAAGTTGTTCATAATGCAGTTGCTTTAGGTACCAATCCCACCACCAATGTAACTTTCCCTCCACAATTTTCCTCAGTTTCCCACCTACCCTCCTAGCCAGCCCCCGGGGTAGACACAGAACCATTTTATATTGTTACAACAAACTGGCTATTGGAATTTTCAAAAAAAAATTACTAAAGTAAAAAACAATGTATATCTCAAAGTGATTGAGGGGGTTTACCGAGTTGTTGCTTGTTGAGACTTCTGTGCCACTATTTTCCTTCATTGAGCTTATTTGGATTCTATGCTACTTTCGAAATAATTTGCTGGGCTCCTACTGGGCTGTCAGTATTGCAGAATTGGAGGAATACGTGACTGTGCACTCCAGGAGTTCCATGATCTGTAGAGCTGGGACGATTCTGGCATCTCTTCTGAGATTAGCAGCGAGGCTGTGAAGCTAGTCTACTGTTTACCTGGTAGCACCTGTGGGATGTACGTGTGGCGGCTGGAGGTTTGCAGGAACGCTGCCTGCCTCCTCTCTAAGAGAACCCCAGAGTTTCAACCTGAAAACCAGTATAGCTGGGAATTTTCATCAGTTTGGTGTCCCCACAGAGATTATCATGAAGCAGTGAATTTGTGCACGGTGCTGAAACTCACGGGATACCAGTTTTTGGAAGGAAAACTCAGGAGTGTTTTGGGCTGTTCCCCCTCCCTGCTGAAGACTTGGCAGCTGGCTGTATACTCCACAGCCGCTTCCATGTAAACAGCCCAACTTCACTGCTTCACAGCTAAACTTTTGCAGAGATCCCAAGCCAACAACACCTGCCAGGGACACCAGTTTTCAGGTTGAAATGTCCAGAATCTTCTTTTAGTGAAGGCAAAAAGCTTACCCCTATTCTTCTTACTACTGGCGGCCAAATAACACCATTCATATAGTTCATTAGAGTATGTGAGTTAACATCCCTTCCCTTTTATTTAAACGGAAGGTGAGCCACACCCAGTGATGCTCATAGAGTATTCTGGGATATGCACATAGGAATCATTCCTGACTAGATCAGGGAACATCTGGGTATCTGAGAATTAAACTCAAGCTGACCACGAGCTTGGCAAGTACTTTATTCATTCTACTATATCACTATAGCCCCATGAGTCAATGGTTTTTAGAGAGCATTTTAGTATGGAATGTTAGCGGAGGAGATTTAGTGAAAACAAAACATTTTATAGGTTGGAAGGTTGATCTCTAGCACAAAAAATTAAATATATTGTTTATATGAGAGATTATATTATATTACTATTTTAAAATATCTGCTTCTTCCACCATGGCATGAATACCTATTTGCATCTCTCCACCTTGAACCTAATTAGGTGGCATGCTTTGGTAAGTGGAATGACAACAGATGGGCATAACCAGAGATATGAAATAACTTTGTGCAATTAAACTTGCTTTCTGGTGCCTCTATCTTCACCAAAAGAATAACTATACTTTTCCCTGGGCCTTAGAATAAATTTACATCAACAGAATATCACCTGTCATTTACTGAGAATCTGTTCAGCGAGACCTGTAACTTGAAGCAAAACTGACTTCTGAACTCAATACAGATTGGCTAACCACTGCCAAACTACACATATTTGAAAGAGAAAAAGTGGTTGATCTGTAGAGCTGTGGAGTTTGAGATGATTTTGAAAATATTAAGTACTTTTACTAGTGATAGGTGCACTACCTATCACTACAATTGATTTCTACTCAAACTTTTCATTTTTTTCAGGATATTTTAAGTACCCTAAATAGCATTGTGGTGCCAGTGTAATATTTGCTAATATATTTCCAGTCAAAAAAAGGGACCCAATTTTGTTAAAAACATTATAAAACTGCCAGAATATTATCTGTTTAACTAGTGCACAAGATTGAAAAGTGAGATGAAGTTAAACTGATCTGAATAAAAAGGGGGTCAGGAACATAACAGAGGAAGAGACTAGTATACTGGAAACTGGATGTTGAGAAAGAGTTAAGGGGAATAATACTTACAGAGGATTTTGATTAGTTGTTTGCATTTATATATAAACCATTATTTTTCCCCATCACAATCTGAACTCTTTAATACTACTTTATAGAGAACTTTTCTTTTAGTGTGATACAGTTTTAAATACCATTTGGGGCTTAACAAAGGGGTCTAGATTTTAATTCCTAGGTTATATATAACAAAATATTAAAATACTAGGCAGTATCTATACATTGCAGAGAGCTGGAGCACTCTGAAAATGATGTTTCTAAAACCAACTTTATAATATCTCTGAGTTGTTATATGTACATAAAAGTTGTTATATGTATATATGTATTTAAAAGATCTTTTTTTTGCCACAACATGATAGTGCTCAGGCTGTGCTCTCAAGGATCAATCCTGGAGAGGTGTGGGGTACCATGTAGAGTACCAGGGATCAAACGTGAGTCAGCTATATGCAAAGCAAATATTTTGCCTACTGTTCTATTGCTCCAGATTTTTTTAATTCAGTGTCAATCCATCCCACATAGCTCAAGATGCGGAGCTTGCATGTAGGAAACCCTGGTCTCCATTCCTGGCACTGCATTGGCACCACATGCAGTACTGGGTGTAATTTTAGTGGCTCTTGAGCACTGCAAGAGGTAGACTTGCTAGTCTACAACATTTTCAGACAGAGCTAAGTATTGGGCTCCCAAGCACAGCTAAGTTGACCCCTCTAAAAATTATATTAGAGGGGCTGGAGTGATGGTGCAAAGCGGTAAGGTGTCTGCTTTGCGCACGCTAGCCTAAGTCAGACCGTAGTTCGATCCGCCAGCATTCCATATGGTCCCCCAAGCCAGGAGCGATTTCTGAGTGCATAGGCAGGAGTAACCCCTGAGCATCACAGGGTGTTCCCCCCAAGGGAAAAAATATATTAGAGTGAACATTTTGATACAATATAATTATATAAAATATTCCAAACAAAGATCTAAAGATAAATATAATGAATACCTATGACTCTAACCCGAAGCTATTAAATACTAAACTTGCATTTTGGGAGGAAATAAATTGTTTTAAGTAGAGTTTTTGTCTTTCATGTATTCTACTCAACCCTGATGACATTGCTGTCGTCACTCTACTAAAGGTGTTTTGCCTCACTTACTTTGTATGTATGCTTTATACAAATCATACATGTTTTATGAGTGTTGTGTAAGCACTCAAAGATAATATATGACATTATTTTATATTCAAACTTTATATAAATAACTTTTTATGATGTCATTTGCAACTTAGATTTTCCTATGATTATAGACAATGTCTTGGTTCTATAAGAGTGCTAAAGAAAATAAAGGAAAATTATTATGATAATATTTATACATATCTAGATCATTCATTTTTACCTGCAGTGACTGTTCTATTTAAGGACATAACTCAAACATAATTTATTCATTTTGAGGCAGTCAGGAAGCCAGAGAAAGGGCCCTGGCAATGAGTTTCCAGAATAGGACTAAGATGTATCCTGAAAAAGATTTATCTTGCCCCACTCCATCCTAAGGCTCAAGACTTAAATGACCCAGACCAGACTTAAAACCATCCAGAGCCTTCAATTCAAGATGATCCAGGACCCAGCCCAAAGTCTAGACCCCCTTAGGAGATTTGGCAGGCTCTAACTCCTGGTAAGACTGTAAATGCAGAAGCTCACTGGGGCTCAAAATCCTCTCCTTGACAACAGCCTAGCAACAGACACTCATCTACATAGGAAGCCCCCAAGCCAGAGCAGTTTGTGAAATCCCAAGGAAAAAACCAACCTTGCAAAAGCAAGCTGTATACATTTGATTATGGAATAGCCAGGCACCCTGATATTTTTGCATGTAATTCTGTTCTTTTTTGCTATGGAGCTCGCTCTTCTATTCCCTATATTTTCTAAATAAAACCATTCTAATTCACTATTTCTTTACTCCAGAAATTCCTTTTTGCAAAGTAAAGAAAAAAGCTTGAGCCTTGGTCCAATGCGGGCCTGACTTCTGTTGCCAGTCCTAATCTTCCTGGACTCACAGCTTCCCAATGACGGTTGCTTTTTGGCAAATGCCTAGATTGTTTCCTATTACAATACTGTGATAAACATCTTCAAACATGCTACTTTTTCATGTGTGCAAAGGTATTTTTCTAAGGTGAGTGACTAGAAAGAACCATGAAACATTATGGAACTTTGTGTTTTCATATTTCTAGATATTGCCAAATTGCCCTCTTATGTGAGGTACCAATGTATATTTCCACCAGAAGTATATGATATTCTTTTGTCTCTATTTTCTGTACAATCTTTAGTTTGTCAGACTGCAGTTTTCCCCTGGTGGAACTGCATGCTTTAATTCGTATTATCTTTGTAACTATTGATGTAGAATATGTTTGCTTATTTGTAGTAGTCATTGAAATTTTCTCTTTTTTTGAAATGCCTTTTGAGGTATTTTGTCCATTTTGCTCTTACTTATAGATTTGTAGGAATTGATTATATATTCAGAATCTCCATCCTTTGTCACTTTTTATGCTTTGTAAATCCAGTCTATGTTTTGCTTTTAATGTGTTTATGATGCAATTTACATACATAAGTTTCAAGTTTTCAGATAGTGAATATTATTTATCTTTTTGTTTACAGCTTGTGCATTTCTGTTTTGTTTAAGGAGGCCTGAGCAGACAAAGGACTTGAGCAGAAGACAGAGATTAAAAATATATGTCTCTTGGGGCTGAAGCGATAGTACTTAGAGTAGGGCATTTGCCTTACATGCGGTGACCTAGCTTCTCTTCCCAGAACTCCATATAGCTTCCTGAGCCTGCCAGGAGCAATCTCGGAGAGCAGGACCAGGAGTTAAGCCCTGAGAACTGTTGGTTTTGATCCAGAAACAAACAAGGAAAAAAAGAAGAAGAAAAATATGTCTACTTTATTCCAGTTTTTCTCTCTCTTTTATTTTATTTTCCTCCTCTGTTACTTCTTTTCCCCTTCTCCAGCTTGATGCCTTTAATGAACAAACTGTTTTTGATGTACCTGTTCTGTTTTTAGTCTACATATCTTTGGCACAGTTCTGTTGGACTACTTTCTTCAAAACTTTATATTCGTTGTCAGTAGTAAATAATAGTGGAGAAGATTGATTTTATGCCTTTAGGAATAAAAACATGAATACATATGCCTCAAGGTCAAAATAGTTGTGTTTGCCCATGGAGGGTCCCATAGTGACTTACGTGAAAAGCTTTGAGAAGGAAATCTACTGCTTTTTCTCTATTCATCTCTACCACCTCGGGAATACCTAAGTGATCTAGGACTGGAGAACACCTGCAACAGTGGTCTCTAGAATAACCAATCAGGATATTACAGGACACCACAAAACAGCTGGCCAGTCCAACACCACCCTAGCTGACCACAAACCCTAATCATGGAGTCTTCTGATACCAGACAAACCTATCTCTAGCTGCCATTTGTTAAAAGTTGAATAAAAGTCAAACACTCTCCCACTGGTTGGAAAACCCTTAACTGCCTTTAAAAGGACCTGCAAACCCTAGTTCAGGATCACCACCCTACCATGTTTGGTTGACCCCAAGCATGCTGGAATTTTGGCTCCAATAAATGCTTCTTTTCTGATCAATTGGTCTGGTCAGAGACCAAACCCTACAATTTCCGACACCTGATTTCTCTTGGAGCCATGGACTCCAGCTGGAAGGCAGAAATGCTCTTCATAGGGAAGGAAAGTCAATCAGTCCTAGGCTTTCCTCAAGCTTTTTGGGTCTGTTATAACTTTCCTTCTCAAAAAAAAAAAAAGAATTTCAGGAGGAGGCGAAATAATGAAGTAAAACGACTTTACTGAGAGATGATGAGGATAAAAAGATAGAACTAGAGGAAGCTGCGAGTCCACATCTCAGGCAGCTTTGTGGGCATCCAAGAAGAGAATGGAGAAGTATGTGCTAGCCTAGAGCACCACTCAAGAAAGTAGGTGTAGGCAGCGTGGACTAGCAACAAATGTGTCCTGGTAACATATGTGCTCTGTTCCTTTGTCCAAGATAGTTTACATACACTTGACAAACTGCAAGCCCACCAGTCCATGATTAGGGTGGTTATCAAGGGTGGCGTTTGGAGTAGTTGCTAGTTTTCTTGTGATAGTCACCACCTTACTGATGTTCCAATATTGGTGCCTCTCCTCCCTGGGACTTAGTCATCTCTCTTCTCAGGAAGCTTCCTGCACTTGGCCTTAAGGTGCATTTCAATGGCTTTCTTGGCTCCTGAGTTGGGCCCTTTATGACCAAGGCCTTTATGTCTTCAGGTAGGTCCTGGTTTCAGATACTATTTTCCCAAAAACACACATTATCATGCCTACCACTTCCTCTCTGCAACAGTTGGACAAATGAACTGTAACAAATGATTAAAAAATAACAAGCAACAGATCTCACTTGGCACAATTGCATTTGTTTCTGGTGAAGGAAGACTTTCTCAACAATCATTTTCAAGAACTTTATCATTCTAAACCACTGTTGCTGTACATTTATTCTACTTCTGTAACTGCCACACACCCTCACTCCCCTCAGCCTCACCCCCACACAATTTAATCCAATTTGTTATAACCTGGATTGGGGATCTGGGGGAAATTAAGAAAATTGAAGGAAAATGTTGCATCTAGATTTCACAGACTTCCTCTAATTCTTTCCCCCACACTCTCCTTTACAACATTGTGTCCTGAATTATTTAGTTGTTCAAATCAATCCATTTTTCTCTGTTCAGTAGTTGGACAATAAAAGTAAGATTTACTGCAGCGACTGAATAATAAAAAACGAATTAGCTGAAAACAAACAAAAAGCTGCTTACATGGCAATCTTCTGTGTTAATCAAAACCTTGAGGACAGGTCAGGAGATCAATATTTGACTATGCGAGGAAAAGAAGGAAAGCTTCTATTGAGGTTGAGGGAAGAAGGAGATTGGGGGGATGACCTAAGGGCAAATTTCATCAAAAGTAGCCAATAGAAAATTTTATCCAGTTCATTGGTAGGGCTCTTAGGGAAACCTCTGTTTGAGAAATGTTTTTTATGCACATATCAAAGTTCAGCTTGATTGTCTCATCTGGGAAAGAGGGCCATCTGTCAGTATTCTCCAAATAATCTGCATAATTGACTTTCAAACAAGCCTCAAAGAAACGGGCATTTATCACCCTAATTGTGGCGGGCAGAGAGTGTGTCACTGCCATTTTATAAAGATAATGGTAAATGGCGCTTGGGTTTCTTCTTTCCTGTCTTCTCCCAGATTTCTTTCAATTTGTACATACAGCTACATTCCCTTTGAGGCCAAATTTAGAAAAATGCCAGCCTGGGTCTAGAGCAGGGGGTGGGTATTTTGCTTGCATTTTGACAAGCCCTGGAGTCAGTTAGCAGCCACCTGCCACACTTTCATTCCACTCCCATAGAACTTGATTCAGTAGGAGAGTCATTAAGAATCTCTGTACCAGGGCTGGATCCTTGAGAGACTATTTTGTGAGCTTGGCTCTTCTGGCTTGGAATTCATTTCAATTATTGTTGTTAGGACAGGGTAAGCACATCCTCAGAACTAAATTTTCTTAACATCTAATCCAAGCTGAGTGGGATAAGTAGTTTCTTTGTTATGACATGATATCCTTATATTGCAGTCAGGGAGATAGAGGCGCCTGTTAGACTGGAAAAAATGCTATTGGAACTCAATGGACATAGGACATAGAGGTCTTTTGTCATGCAGAAAGCCTACTGAGGAGACCTTCAGGAGGAAGAAAACCAAAGTGCAAAGCATTGAATGGATACTATCCACCCACCAAAACCCAGGAGAGAACCCTTCAAGACAGAAGAAACTGCCGGAAAGATAGCACAATGATAGGGCATTTTCCTTGCACGAGGCCAACCCAGGGGATGGTGGTTTGATTCCCATATGGTCCCCTGAACTTGCAGGGTTTGACCCAGAAACCAAAACAAATAAACAAACAAAACAAAACAAAAGCAGAATACACTGTTAGAGGGGACTACTAGAATGTAAATTTAAAATTTATAGTAACTTCTATTTTGCTTCCATAACCCTGCTTTGCTTAAGCTGCAGAGAATAGGGACTAGGCCCAGAAAGATAGCCAGTTTCAGAAACTTCATGAGCACACACCAGGACAGTTAGATAAACTAAGGAATGCAAAATATCTAGAAATACCCAGTGACCTGCAGGTGGCAATTCTTATCTAACTGCACCTAAAGGTCAGCTGGTGCTCCAGCTGCTCCTGCACTACTTCATCCCATCTGTTTAAACCTAGCTGATGCAACATGTAATAAGAACCTATAGATTTACCCCTAGCTTGTAGTCTCTGTAGCACCATAAAAGGAACCTGAAAACCTACCTTGGACTCATCACCTGCTAAAGTTGTGACCCCAGCATCCTGTTAATTGAATAAATGCTTTTGCTTTTTTGCAGTACTGACCTGTCTCCTCTGGTCTTTGTGGGACAGATCTTGAATCTTGAGTTCAGAGCTAACAAATCCAAACCACATGTATATGAAAGGAGAGCATTAACAGTTCTATGTTCTCCCATTTGGCAAAATCTTACAATATAGACCCTCGATGGCGAACCTATGGCAGTCGTTCCGGCGGTGGCACGTGATGGCCTTGCAGCTAGCACGATGGAAGGTCCACAATTAAGATATGCAGTGCAGCGGGAAGCGAGTGTGCCAGTGTCTGCTTTGCAGCTCACCTGGCAACAGGGCCAGACTGGCCATTGGGAGGACCAGGCATAGTGCGGTAGTTTGGGCATCCGAGCTCAAAAAGGTTAGCCATCTCCGATGTAGACTTTGTGGGCAGCTTGGGGAAACTATTAAAAAAAACTAACTTGGAAAAAACAAAGGCACGTATTTCCTATTCTAGAGTTTGTCCTCAGCTCTTCTTGGGATGTATACTCATTACTTTCCATTTCAAGAAAACTCATCTACCCTTTTTTTTTAAAAAATAATATTTTATTTAAACACCTTGATTACAAACATGATTGTGGTTGGGTTTCAGTCATGTAAAGAACACCCCCATCATTCCCATCACTAATGTGTCAAATATCCCTCCTCCCCACCCCACCCCCACCTGTTCTCTAGACAGGCTTTCTATTTCCCTCATATATTCTCATTTTTAGGATAGTTCTCAATGTAGTTATTTTAACACACATATCTTTTCCCATCATATTGCCTAAATAAATGTATCTTATTTCACTATTTACCTCTTTCCTAAATTTCTTTTCTGTGAGAGTAGGTGATAGACTCAATGTGAGCAGAGGTCAGCACTGATATTTTTTATCCCTGCAAAGGAAAATTTTTCTTCTTCAGCTGGAGGCCATGAAATCAAGTGGTGGGGATAATGCCCACACCATAAAGATCAAGTAGGACTCAGGTACCATTTGACAATTGCCTGGTAGTGTTGATGGGATCAAGCCACTCTATCATGAAGGGGGCTCCTAGCATGCTTTACCACTCCTAACTCTATCAGACACTTCAGGGAGCCGAAGGACAAGGGGAGTAGACTCCCCTCTAGGGTTTGGTACTTTTTTTTTTTACCATTTTACATAAGTTATGACTGTGGAAGTATTGAAATTTTAATTTTCTTTCATTTTTGATTCCAGAAACACATAGCTATAGGAAATTTGCTGCAACAAACATGTATTCATGCACATGCAGACACACACTATATATACATTATAGAACACATAGATAATATTAGAAAAATACCTGTATTAACTCTGATTTCCATCAAATTCAAGACTGAGTACAATTTGCCTGGAAGAAGAGTTCTGTTATTTTCAAGGCAAAGGTGCTTTTTGCTTTACATTTTTAGACTCTCTATGATATTTCTTTGTTTTATTTTATTTTTGTTTTGTTTTGTGTTTTTGTTTGGGGACCATACTCAGTAGTGCTAACAGATTATTTCTGATTCTACACTTTGGGATCACTGTTAGCAGGACTGGGGGAACATTCTGAGTGCAGTTTGGCCATATAAAAGACAAATGTGGTACCATTTTTATTATCTTTCAGGCCTTATTTGTAATATTTTCTAACAAGGCTAGCTTTAGACAGTTTCATATTTTCTTGTATACTTTGAAAATAAAGACTTATTATACCCAATAATTATCAGAAAAGAACAACAAAGTGCAAATTATTAAACTAATTGGGTTGAAACCCTCATCCTTCCCAGAGTATTCTAAAAGTATTCTTGGTTTCCCAGAAATATATAAGAACATATTTTCCTGGCATTAATCCATTTTTTTCCACAGATATGAAGTAAATCAGTGAAACATTCAGGTAGTAAATATTGAATCTGAAGGTGTTTTATTTATTAGCAAACCATTCACTAAGTAAAAAAAATCATAAATAAAAATAGCTACCACATATCTGAAAATTAGTCTCTTTTTTGTGACTTTGAACTACTTTTTTGTTTTTGTTTTTTGGGTCACACCTGGCAGCGCTCAGGGGTTACTCCTGGCTCTATGCTCAGAAATCGCCCCTGGCAGGCTCAGGGATGCTGAAATTCTAACCACCGACCTTCTGCATGCAAGGCAAATGCCTTACCTCCATGCTATCTCTCCTGCGCCTGAACTATTTTTGACATTTAACTATAGTGTTCATATCATAGCATATGTACATAATAAAGCTATACTTTTAAAATATTAGTTTATATTTTTGTTTTGGTCATACCTTTCTGTGCTCAGAGCCTATTTCTGGCTATGTGATCGAATAATACTTCTGATTGACTGATGGGCTCTGGAGACCGTATGGGTTGCCTGGAATCCAACCTGGGTTAGCTACACGCTTTGTAAGTTCCTTGCCTGCCCATTATGGCCACAGTCCTGCTATCTATATTTTTAAACATCTATAAAACATCATAATATAAAAACTAGTTCCAAAATTGGAAGTAAGGAAATATATAAGGCCTAAGTCATGGTAAAGATACAGTTGGGAATCCCGTATTGATTTACGTGAAGAGGAGAAGAGAGAGGTAGCCTTCACAGGGAAACTTGCTGCTTACTCTCCACTTCCACCACCTGGAGAACGGCTGGGAAGATCTAGGAATATGGGTCTTGCTCTGTCCTAGAAAGCAAAATCAAGTCCTAGACCTTGCCCAGGCTTTTTGGATCCATCACCTTCCCTCATAATAAAGAATTTCAGGAGGAACTGTAAAGTAGAAACAGGCTTTATTTGTAAGAACTGAGGAAGGAGATGGAGAGGTTAAGAAAAAGACAGACATGATCAAGAAAGGTGGTGGGCTTCTCAGAGGTGGATAGGGCCCTGTACATATCCAGAGTTTATATATAAACTTACATGTTTCAAGGGGGATATACAGGTGATATGTGCACGTGGACACCATATTCATGGACTCAGAAAGTACATGCGTACACCTTCTTTGTTCTAAGTCGACTTTTATGGGTTTTTCCTTGTCTGCCCACAAGGGGCTTTCTATCTAGGCCTGCTATTAGGGTAGTTTCCTGGGAAAGAATTTAGGGTAGTTGATGGTTTTCTTTTATATTCCTTTCCTGGTCTTTATTCCTGCTTATCCTCCTACAAAGTTCTGCCTATTCTGGCTTTCAGTGGCAACAGGTGAGGGTATTATCTCTAAAGGAATAATTCCTTCAAATCTCATCTCTTGGTTTTATTGCATTCCAAGAATTCATTGCCTTTTTCTATGTATATGCTGGCTTCAGTTATAGCATCCCCTTTCTCGTACCCAGATAACCATACTATTGAAATGTCTTCTGCTATGTTTTCTCTCTAATACACACAGCATCTTTCTGTATTCTGATTAAAGAGTGGAATACAGTAGCAGCATCAGAACTGAAAGGGGCAGGAAAAATACTAATTGTTGCAATAGATGATGATAGGTAGTGGTATTCAGTGATCTCTTAACTAAATTAAGGCAGAACCAAGCATCTGGGATGCTTCTCCCAGATGGATCTTAAAGTACAGTGGTTTCTTTAAAACCTTCCCAGTTACACAATGTTATTTTTACCATCATTAAAACTATAGGTATGTTATCGTTGAGGGATAGTTTGATAGTGATATATGGGCTACATGAAAGTAAAGCCATGAACAATATGATTGAGGATGTCAATATTTATAATAGGTCACCTCAGGGTAAGATTATATTCATCCTGGAACAGCTGAGAATTTGTCTTATAGAGAAAAGAATTTGACTTAAATGATTTAGGCTTCCAGGGCAATGAAATGTATACACAACTGTAGATATTTTTATAAAGTGAGTATGATGCTAAAATTATATAGCTAGGATTGTTTTATTTATTGCTCACTTGTTTAATGTTCCAGTCTCTTAATCCTTAAAGGAGTACGTCTCAAATGCTAACATATTGTCCCAGATACAAAAGAGTAAGTACTCTGTGTTCCATACATGAAATTCAAGGGCAATGAAAACCAATCTAGTTATAAGAGAACTCATAACATAGTTTCTGAATGTGAATACAAGAAAATAACTAAAAAGAAGCAAAAGAAATTTTCTGGGTTATGGGGAAATATTCTGTACCTTTATTTGTTTGATAATGATTGGAGTTGACTACATTTGTCAAACTTATTAAACTGAAAACCTAAAATATGAGATTTATATTATATGTTAAACTCAATTACAATAAAAACGAATAAAAAGAAATATTTACAGGTGCTTTATGGTTAAGTCCTAGGTTAGGAACTGGTTTGGGGCTATCATGTGTGTATAAACTGTTTCCAAAAAAACAAAAAAATTCTTAACATATAGAATTCATTTTAACCAAGACATAATACAGGGTTGAAGGTGCTGTACTGCATGCAGTGGATCCTACTTTGATCCCCTGCACTGCATGTAGGTCCCCTGGAACACAGGCAGAAGTGATCCTTAAGGACAGAGCCAGAAGTAAGTCCTGAGTAGTTCCAGATATGGCCACCCTGAAATAACACCCCTCCCCCAACAATAACATCTCACTTCAGAAAACTTAACACAAGACCTCATTTTTTTTTGGTCTTTGGTGATATATGTCCCAAATAAAAACTTACATGTGTCCATTTTAAATTCTGCACGGGAAATTTATAAGCTGCGAACATTTCCTTCTGGTGCTTCTCAATAAAGAAATGCTTTGCCCTATGCATCTTGTTGATCTTTCTTTCATGGAGTGTACCTCTCACTAGATAGCTGGTCTAAGGATCCAGATAGGTTTCTGATTTATTGTATGTGATTTACTGCATTTATTTCTCTATTACTCACTACAAGGTAAGGCTATCATTTCTTAGATAAGTGGTCATTGTTAAAAGGGAAACCTGTACAACCAATTGGTTAGCTAATTCAGGAGATGGACTTTGCTTTTCAAGAACTCACAGAAAATATATCTTGGTAGATGACTAGTCTCATGATCCAATTTGATGTATTTCTTAAGCATTTGATTTTTTTTTTTTTTGGTTTTTGGGTCACACCTGGCAGCGCTCAGGGGTTACTCCTGGCTCTACGCTCAGAACTCGATCCCTGCAGGCTCTGGAGACTATGGGATGTCGGGATTCGAACCACCGTTCTTCTGCATGCAAGGCAAACACGTTACCGCCATGCTATCTCTCCGGCCCTATCATTTAATGTATTTCTTAAGGACCCTTCATATTGCTCAATTAGCCTGTTATCCACTTGCCAATCAGCTTTAATCCTCTGTCCTATTAATAAAATTAGATTAGACAGTAAATGTCTAGATACAACTTTCTCCAGAAGTCCATGTTAGTTTTCTGTAGTATCTTACAGTTCCTTAGCATATTTTACAAGTATGATTAAGCATTGTAATGTAATTTGTTAATACACAAAGAAAGACAGTACAAAATGAAAGCAGTTTTAAACTTTAAATATTCCTACTTTGAGGGTGCTATGGTATGAAGAGATTGGGTCAGAGACAACAGCGCTTGGAAAGAATTGACATCCTTGGGATAATAGAGTGTGTTAAATCACTGCTTTGATTATGCTGTAGTTAACAATCCCTTTTAAAATAATGTGGCAAACTGAGGAAAATCAAATGGTTTGGCATAGATTCTTGAACATATGGTTTTTAGGAAGAGTCAAAATCAAGAATTAATATCCAAACCAAGTTAGTAGGGGACATTTAACAAGTTACAGATTGAAGGAGACAATAAGGTCCTATACCTCCCTTGGAGCACAAGGTTTGAATATAATTAATACATGTTACATAGCCAAATTGGTAACTTTAAAGGTGTTTTCTTGAGAATTTAATATCAAATTTATTTTTAATGTAAAAAAAGAAGTATTTGTAAATCAAAAATAAAACCAATAAGGCTAATGATCACTGGAGTAGCCTATTTTTGGAAAGCTCAGGCCTCAAAGGATGGTTTGGTCTTTAAGACTATTATGAACTTATCCTCCTCAGGATTGTTTCAGCTCTCAGCTCTATAAACCTGCAATAACTGCTGTTTTATGACTTATACCTGGTCATAATACAAAAGATTGATCGGGATGCCCATGTTACAAGGAGGGAAGACAGCGCTTTCAAATATGTGGTGTCCCAAAAGATTTTTATGAGATAAGCCAAAAATGCTTGTTCAAGACTCATGTAGTAAGCAAATGTGATCCAGTACTTAAGTATGTAAATAGCATATTCAGTCCTAAAAGCTTATATTTCGAATCTTTTGATTTTGCGGCTTCCTTAGTAAAATTCATATTGTGTTCGAGAGACTAAGTTTTTACCAGAAAAAATTAAAAACAAACAAAAAAAAAACAAGAGAAAAAAGTATCATATCCTTGCTAGTCTGCCATGTTCTTCTCTCTTCTTCCTATTCTCTATACTTAGTTCTGAAAAGTTCACTTAACTGAGCTTGATATTTTCAAGACTAGCAAAGCATAAGCTTTTGACAGTTTTATGCAACTAATAAAAAAAGATTAAAAATAAACAAACTCTAGCTTTCTGCATTCTGAAAACCATTGGAAAAAGAAAAAGCTCTCTTATGTAGGAAGTGTTAAATGCTTCAGAGGTGCTTGAAAACTGCTAGGAATCAATGGCTTCTATATATCTAAGTGGCATTCAAAAGAACAAAAATCAAGGTCTATTAATGTAGCTAGATTGTGGAATTCAGGTAGTATATCTTGTAACTCATTCTGACTGACAGTTGTGAGGAGAAATCAGAGCAGGGCTAACCAAAATACCATTGCTTGAAAAAACACCCGGCAACAAGACTTCAAAAGTGATTCCTCACATATCAACCTGATCTCTCCGAGGGGACTACTTTCCTGCTAAATGTTGAATTTAATTCCTTACATCACATTTCTTTTGAGAGATTTAGTACTTTAATTATATTTTTATGTGTCATAGAACTGTAAACATAAATTATCTTTCTTCCCTTTATCTTTAAAGGAAAACTTAGAAAAATAATAGTGATTAAAGGTGTATATGACTCTTCCTTGAGTTTTTTTCATTGCTTGTGTCGTAGGAACAATAGTTCTCTGCATCTGTGTCTAAGGAAACCTTTGACCAGACTTTCAGATCCTCTCAGGAAAGACTAGAAAGTCTAAAAGTCATTCATTAACGATCTATTTTGGCTACAGAGATGATTATTTTTGTCATTTTTTTCTTCGCCTTATAATGCTATGGACCAAGAATTCATTTCTGTGTCATATGCAACATTGCTGCAGCATGGGTTGGAAGGAAACTATTGGAAATTTTTCCTTATTCTAAAGAATATTTCAGTTAGAATCTGGTGACTCAGACCCAGAAAAAAATTGCCCCAAACATTAAAATCAATAGTATTATATATTATAGGCAGAGTTAATCATCTAAAGGAGATATCAGGCCCTTTCTTTGCATATCAATACCTAATGGAATGTGTCGAGAGATTTAAAAACCAATTGTTCTTTCATTTTTTCTCCTCTATTGTATAGTGTCAGCAGTTGTTTTTTCTACATTTATTCAGAGCTACTGATTATGGTGACACTTGCTGGAAAGCTGAGCTACTCAAAGCCCACCTCTTCCCATCCTGCATCTGGCTTGTAGAACATGCCAACTATGTGTAATATAATGTGTCATATCTGTCAAGAAGGATTATAAGTTGTACCTGTGATGCCCTGTAATTAGTAACCCTCAAATGGCTCCAGCTGCTATCTATGTGAACATTTGCCTTGATAACATCTTACAGGAAATCTAACTCAGAACTCAGAGTACTCAGGTCCAAAGGACACTGTCTGTAAAGAAAGGGGAACATTTCCTTTTAACATAAAAATTCCTCTTTTCTACTTAGTTTCATACCAAAATGACTCACCAAAGAATAATATGGAATGTTTCAGTTTATTTCAGATGTGTTTGCTGACTTTGTTTTAGAGCACAATTCAGCCATACATCATATTAAAAAAGTAAATATGTGTGCTTTCTGTGTGTTAGGGTGATTTGAGAAGGAATGTGAGTTTGTAACTGAGGCTTCACACTGAGAAGTTGACCTTTTGCTTGCAAAGGAGCTTTGCTATTTGCTTGGCTCAAGGGTACATCTGCAAATGCTGGCATGCTGCGTTGTGTTTGCAGATCAGAATCTATTGCTTGCTGAGACCTAAGGTGTAGTATGGAAAATATAGGCTTTGAGAAAATTCCTAGTTTGAGAGTCAGTACACTTATTTGTGGATTTATTTGGTTAAATTTCCAGAGAAAATTCCTCATTTCATAGGTGCTATTTATAATGAGTGAGCTAAAGGCAAACCTTTACCTTATACCATCCAATAAAAACTTGTTAGATGGTCTAAAAATTAAAATTTGAAATAACATTACAAAAAAAAACAAAATATAAGGATTTGTTATACTACTTTTTATTTCAACATCATGATTACAGAGTTGTTAATAATTGAGTTTCAGTCTTACAATGTATCCAACCCTTTACCCATGAACCTTTCCCACCACCAATGTCCTGTTTTTCTCTCACCCTTCCTTCTGCCTGCCTAAGGGACAGGTATCTTGCTCATCTCTCTCTCCTCTCTCTCTTCCTTTTTTCATTTTTAGACACCGTGGTCTGCACTATTTGAAGGGATACCGTGCATATTACATGCATACCCATCCACTACTCAGTTATTGTCAAGAGTTATGAGTTACAATTATAATTTTCATAGTGTTTCCTTCTCTACCCTAACTACACTACTTCACTATTTATGGCAAGCTTCAAAGCATGAACTGGCCATCCAGGCTCTTCTCTCTATTGTATCTGGGTATTATTACCACATTATCTTTAATTTTTCTTATATAGCATAAATGAGCAAGATTCCTCTCCCTCTGACTTAGTTCATTCAGCATAATATTCTCCATATCCACTCATTATATAAGCAAATCTCATGACTTTATCTTTTTCATCTTCATCTTTCCTAACAGCTGCATAGTCCTTTGTGTAGATACACCATAGCTTCTTTAGCCACTCTTCTGTTCTCAGGCATTTGGGTTGTTTCCAGATTCTGGCTATCATAAATAGTGTTGTGATGAACATAGGAGTCAGATAGCAATTTTGTGTTGTGTTTTGGTATTCCTAGGGTATATCCCAAGAAATGGTATTGCTAAATTATATAGGAGCTCAATTTCCAGTTTTATGAGGAATATCCATATTTTCCAAAAAGGCTGGATAAGTCAATATTCCCATCAGCAGTGAAAGAGAGTCTCTTTCTCCCCACATCTGTGCCAGCACTGGTTGTTCTTGTTCTTTCTGATGTGTACCAGTCTCTGTGGTGTGAAATAATACTTCATGATTATTTTTATTTGCATCTTTGCGACGATTAGTGATGTGGAGCATTTTTTCAATGTGCCCTTTTGCCATCTGTATTCTCCTTTGAGAAAAGATCTATTCATATCTTCTCACCAGTTTTCATTTGGGTTTTCTTGATGAGTTCTATCAGTATCTTGTATTATACTTATTCTTGTAATAGCCTTGTCTTTCTAAACAGTAGCACACACATAAATTAGAAAAGAAAATATGGGGCTGGAGCAGAGGTGCAAGTGGTAAGGCATTTGCCTGGCCTGCGCTAGGCTAGGACAGACCACGGTTCTATTCCCTGGCATCCCATTTGGTCCCCCAAGCCAGGAGTGATTTCTGAACACATAACCAGGAGTAACCCCTGAGCATCACCGGGTATGCCCCCCCAAATGAAAAGAAAATATTAAGTTTATGCTATACATACATATTAAACCCTCTTTCTGATTAAAATATATAATAAACAAATACTAAAGTAAAAGAAGAAATAAAGAAATGAGGACTGCAGATATTAGCATAATTAGTATACTTAAGCAATTATTATTAGTTTATATAAAAAGCATATATTGGACAATGTGCCAGTGGAAAAAAGATAATTCACTAAAGAAAAAGAAAAATGATAGAAAAATGATGAAACATTTACCTCCATTAACTTTAAGACACATAAAACTAAATTTATCCATTACACTTGCATCTATTACATATTTCTTAAAAATCATAACTCTGGGGGAGTGTGGAGAGATTTCCAGTGGGTAAGGCTCTTGCTTGAATGTGGCCAACCTGAGTTCTACCCCGGGCACTCCATGTGTTCATTGAGATCCCCAGGAGTGATCCTAGAGAACAGAGCAAGGAGTAAGCTATGAGCACAGCTAGGTGTGACCTAAAATCAAGCAAACAATCAAACAAAAAAGTTAATTTGTCTTAAGTAGAATATAAAATATGCACTCATGTGTACATACATACATGTATGTGTATTTGGAGACAGGGTGCTTAAGACACTTATATACAAAGATAAAATAACTAGAATTATATGCTACAAAATTGGTGAAACTTTATGTATTGTTTCTATTCCTTTGAAATATACCTTTAAAATTAGAAATTATAAACAATACAGCCAGAGCTGTGGTACAGCAGTAGGGCATTTGCCTTGCACACAGCTGACCTAGGATGGTTTGATCCCCTGGCATCCCATATGGTCCCCCAAGTCAGGAGTTATTTCTGAGCACATTGCCAGGAGAAGCCATTAAGTGTCACCGGGTGTGGCCCCAAAACAACAAAAAAAACACAAAAAAAGAAATGATAAACAATAAAGTTAGTACAAAACTATGAATGCTACACAAAACCGATGATCCCATTCACAGGGAATGTTGACTATGACATGTTTTCAAGACAATGCTACAGAGGATAAGATATCCTTTGGAGTCCACTGTCATAGTTTTATATTTTTTCTTCTATTCATCACATGTTAAAAATTTCATGAGTCCTTAGTATTTTCATTCACTCATCATTTCAATGGATATTTGATGTGTTCACACCATATTCCAGATTTTAGTCGTTGTTTCTGAGTAACTCCCGATTGCCGCCAGATGTGGCCCTAAAGCCAAAAAGAAAATGTATGACAAGAAAAGAAAACATAAAGAAAGAAAAGCAGAGGGAAAGTTAAAGTAAACAGAGGAGAAGACACAGATAAGCCTAGAAGGTAAGGTGGTTGTAGAGCCAAAGTGGAGTAGTACAGCTAAAGGTCAAGGGACAGTCAGAAACATCTAGAAGCTGAAAGAAAAATCATGGAAGGACTTCCCTTTAGAGAATGCAGTCCTGCTGACACCTTGATTTCAGTAAGCAATAAATAAATTACTTTTGTTTTAAGACATCCACTTTGTGGCAATATGTTATAATAGCCTTGGGAAACAAATATAGAACCCATGTGATTTCGGAGTCCTTTTAGGTAAGCCAGGATAATCGCCTCACCTCAAATTTCTTAACCTTAGTTACATCTTCAAAATCCCCTTTCCTATGTAAGGTAATATGTTCACAGGTTTTAAAGATTAGTGTTTCGAGACCTTTAGGGAACTATTTTTCTACTGCCTAGGGTACATAAATAAACTGTCCCTGAAATAATTTTCCCCATGTTCTCCATGAATACAACTAACTTGCAGGCTGCTTTTTATATTTTTGTTTTTATTTTTACTTGCTCATCTAGGATCTGTGTTCTAGATGTCGATACAGAATAATAGAAAGTGTGGATTTTGTCATAGAAATTGTGATAGGGAACAATAGAAAATACGGAGTAAGACAACTTGTGTTTAAACTCTGGTTGCCTATTTATTCTCTGTGTATTCTTGGGCAAATCATTTAACTTCTATGTACTTGTTTCCTCATCTGTAAAGTGTTAGTAGTCAAATATACAATGTTTAGTCATTATGAGAATTAAAGATAGTATCATAGATACATAGAATCATAGGTAATATATATAAGATACTGATACATAATAGGAATTCAATGAGTTCCTCTTTTCCACTTACTTGGTAATTTTAAACCTATCTTTTTATAGGGGATATTTTTTATACACAAACAGCAGTCCTCAAGACATACTCTTGGCTCTACATTCTGGCTTTATAACTGGTATTGCTTGGGGACCATATGGCATGTTGGGAATTGAACCCAGGTCAACAAATGCTTTACTGATGCTGTAATAACTCTCTAGCCCCTGGATAGGAGATTTCTGATTTTCCTTCAAATCACACTGTGAGAAAGATTTCTATTATGCTTCCATATACTCCTCATTTCTGATACCATTGCAATTCATTTTATATTAGTTTAATTTAAAAATATATAGTTAGTAGAGCCAAAATAGAGAACCGGGGGAGTGGTGTTTGCCATGTACGTGGCTAACCTGGGTTTGATCCTCAACACTCCATATGGTCCCCCAAGTGTGCCAGGAGTGATCCCAGGATGCAAAGTCATGAGTGAATCCTGAGCATATCCAGTTGTAGCCCCCAAAACAAAGCAAAATATAATTGATGACTACCTAGATGGGAATAAATTATACATTGATAGACTTCTTTTATATGTCTTGAAGACAAACAATTTTTATTACCTTTGTATGCATAATTCCAGCAGGCAGACTGAGGGTTACTGAACATGAAAATGCTATACTGAATATACTCAATAGTTCCAAATTCTGATTTAATTCAAATTCTTGAAGTGTGTAGAAGTATTTTGGTAATAGATGTTGGATGAGGGATGTACTCAAGTGTTTGGAAAACATAGTTAATTTTATAAAAATAATGATAATAGCAAAATATATTCCAAATTATGTCAGCTCCTATTCTAGGCACTTATGTTTTTTAACTCATGTTGTCTCTATAGTATTCTGTGAAGTACGTAATACTATTATCCCTATTATACAGATAGGAAAAGTGTTATATAGAAGTTACATGATAATGGGGCTGGAGTGGTGGCGCAAGCAGTAAGGCATCTGCCTTGTGCAGGCTAGCTTAGGATGGAGTGCAGTTCAGAACCTCTGAGTCCCATACAGTCCTCCAAGCCAGAAATGATTTCTGAGCACATAGCAGGAGTAATCCCTGAGTGTCACCAGGTGTGGCCCCAAAACAAAGAAATTATCTGACATTACCTAGGCATATTTTATATTTAGGCATGTGCATATTTCAAGGTTTCCTGAATTCCAGCTTTAAATATGCTATTTCTCTTTCTTTACATTATGAGACATTCTCTATCCTATTACCAAAATAAAATATTTACTTCACTAAAAATAAATAATCAAGTAACACGATTTAAAATTGGACAATCATCAAGTGACTGAGTTAATATCGAAGTTAAGACTCTTGAAAGCCAGTGCTCTTAACCTTTATAGTAAGTACTGCCTCTTTGGGGAATGAGGCACACCTTGTGGGAATACAGACACAGAAGTAGAATGTAAAAAGAGAAATCTACAGCAAATGTCAATATTGCCATGCGGCTATACATCTATTAAATTGTGTGAGTGAACTTACTGTTGATATGGTCAGGAAGGTTTACAGAAAGAAATTTTAAGCAGTTTTAAGCAAAATTTAAAATTTTAAGTAAATTTTGTTTTTTTTGTTTATGTATTTTTTGGGGGGTCACACCGGTTTGATGCTCAGGGGTTACTCCTGGCTAAGCGTTCAGAAATCGCTCCTGGCTTGGGGGGACATATGGACACCGGGGGATTGGACTGTGGTCCTTCCTTGGCTAGCGCTTGCAAGGCAGACACCTTACCTCTAGCGCCACTTCACCGGCCCCCAAAAATTTTAAGTAAATTTTAAGAGAATGTAGTTACAACTACTCCCATCTAACATTAATTGAATTCATCCATACTAAATGTGCAAGCAATTGCTTTACATAATATCTTTCTAAGTAATCAAAATAATCTTTGAGATAGATACTATTATATTTCCATTTTCTATGCAGAAATTGAGACACATGATTGGTAATTTGCCTAATGCTTTACAATTCAGGAAGGGTGAAATGGGATTTGAACTAAGGAAATCTGATTCTTCTTTAAACATATAGAATTGCTACAATAGGGCCCAGAGAGATAGCACAGCGGCGTTTGCCTTGCAAGCAGCCGATCCAGGACCAAAGGTGGTTGATTCGAATCCCGGTGTCCCATATGGTCCCCCGTGCCTGCCAGGAGCTATTTCTGAGCAGACAGCCAGGAGTAACCCCTGAGCACCGCTGGGTGTGACCCAAAAAAACAAAAAAAAAATAGAATTGCTACAATAATTCTCCTTTTTCATTTTTTGTATGCAGCTTTCTGCATGTACATGAAACATGTATACTGGTCCACTGAACTCTCTTCCTTGTTGTAGTCATTGTCTCTTTATAAAAATATTTATCCTTGTATTTTTATCCTCTCTGTTCATTAACATTTATTTTTTATTATACATATTTTTTTATTTAAGCACCATGATTACATGCATAATAAACAGAACACACCCCATCACCAGTGCAACATTCCCACCACCAATGCCCCCCTCCCTCCTTCCCAACCCCTGCCTGTATTTGAGACAGGCATTTTACATCTCTTACTCATTAAGATAGTCATGATAATTGTTAGTATAGTTATTTCCCTAACTGCACTCACTACTTTTTTTGGTGATCTTCATATTGTGAGCTGGTCCTTCTGGCCCTCATCTCTATTGTCACTGGGCATTATTACAATAATGTCCTTAATTTTTCTTAAATCCCATAGATGAGTGAGACTACTCTGTGTTAAATTCTATTTACTTTATTTAAAGAGCATGTATCACATAGTTGACAAGGTTGATCATGATGCATTTTTTCCAGGTAAGTGGGAGAGAAATTATTAAAAAGAAAGAAAGAAAAGAAAAATAAGAAACATGAAGAAGAAGAAGGAGGAGGACGAGGAGGAGGACGAGGAGGAGGACGAGGACGAGGACGAGGAGGAGGACGAGGAGGAAGGGAGAAGGGAAGGAGGAGGAGGGGAGGAGGAGGAGGAGGAGGAAGAAGAAGAAGAAGAAGAAGAAGAAGAAGAAGAAGAAGAAGAAGAAGAAGAAGAAGAAGAAGAAGAAGAAGAAGAAGAAGAGGAGGAGGAGGAGGAGGAGGAGGAGGAGAAGGTGAAGGAAGAAAAGCAAAGTACAGCAACAAGCAAAGTTGTGAAAGTGATAGTATCTCCATTGAGGTCATTAAGCCATTGTCAGAATGTTTACTAAGCTTTTGTTGCCAGTTGACCATTCTGTTACTTCATTTGTTTTTGAACATTAGGTGTCTTCAGATATACATTGGTATCTAAATTGTGTTTCTACAAGAATGATAGTATTAAACAAACAAACAAAAATGGAGTTTTCTTGCTGCTGCAAGATGCAAGAATTTCAAGCGGTATTATTGATACTGCAGCTTTTGTGTGGCATGGTTTTAGCTGCCAGGGCTTCCTGGCAGTGTGAGAAGGAGGTGAGGGGTGAAAGAAGAATGCTTGCACTCACTCCAAAAAAAAGTATTGATGGGCCGAAGAGATAGCATGGAGGTAAGGCGTTTGTCTTGCATGCAGAAGGTCATTGGTTCAAATCCCGGCATCCCATATGGTCCCCCGAGCCTGCCAGGAGCGATTTCTGAGCAGAGAGCAAAAAGTAACCCCTGAGCACTGCCAGGTGTGACCCAAACAAAACAAAACACAAGTATTGATGAAATAAGCCCAAATAATGGCATATCTGGAGTTCCAATCAGATTGGTGTCTCTGCAGAGAGCTGTAGAGGAAATAGGGCCATTGGCAAAGTGACAATTGTGGGTGACAGGAACAGCAGGGACTTGACCTGTTCTCTTTTCCTGAAATTGCCAGCTTTCAGCAGCATGGCCATTGTTCCAGTAATTTTTTGACTTAGATCCTTCAATAACCGAGTTAGGTCTATGGAGCTAGTCTGTGCAGACATGGCACTTACATTTATAGGGTGCCTTTTTCTTTTATGTTAATAGTTTCCCTGTAGTTTTAAAAATATTCCTAACGTTACAAATGTACTGAAATAATTTGCAATATTTTTAAAAACTCAGGACATTAAAAAAATAATTTGAAATGCTAGGCCTACCCTTATGTTTGTAGTAGCATTATTCATCATATTATTCATCATAGTCAACACAATAAATCAACTCAAATGTTCATCAACAAATGACTGAAGAAACTGTGATATATTTATGCATATATACATATATGTATATATATATATATATATCTGCCAGTGAAAGAAGTTGAAACCATGCCTTTTGAACAAAATGGAAGTAAGTTGAGATGATTATGATAGGTGACCTAAGTAATGGTGTGCAAGACAAATACTAGATGTTTCTACTCATATGTGAAATGTAAAAACTAAACAAATAGGCAAAACCCTAATGAAATAAACTCCTGGACTCTGTAAAAGCTATGGTGTTTTTAAGAGGAAAAGAAAAAAGAAAGAGATTGGTAAAGAGCCCCCCTATTTTTTTGTTCTTTTTTTGGGGGAGGGGTTACATCCGGTAGTGCTCAGGGATTACTCCTTGGCTCTACACTCAGAAATCGCTCCTAGCAGGCTCGGGAGACCATATGGGATGCCGGGATTCGAAACACCATCCTTCTGCATGCAAGGCAAATGCCTTACCTCCACACTATATTTTCAGCCCCTGTAGAGGGTCCTTTTAATGATGATATTGTTTTGGAACTTAGGTGATGGATGGGGAAAGTCCTATACATATATAAAGGTATGAGTCTAAAGCCCTGAAATTCTAGTGTTCTAAATCAATGAAAAATATTAAAGACATAAAAATAACCTTAAAATTAATAAAGCCAAGTATTCTATCCCTTTACATAAAAAGTTCCTTGGAATGATTATTTCTACTTTTATCTCTTGATCTCACTCAAGTCAAATTAACATTCCTATTTCTTCATTGAAATTTCTCTTGTTAAGAAATTGTTGCGGGGCCGGGAAGGTGGCGCTAGAGGTAAGGTGTCTGCCTTGCAAGTGCTAGCGTAGGACGGACAGTGGTTCAATCCCCCGGAGTCCCATATGGTCCCCCCAAGCCAGGGGTGATTTCTGAGCGCATAGCCAGGAGTAAACCCTGAGCGTCAAACGGGTGTGGCCCAAAAACCAAAAAAAAAAAAAAAAAGAAATTGTTGCTAAGTGGTGAGGCGATTGCCTTGCCCGTGCTAGCGTAGGACAGACCAGAGTTAGATTCTCCCCCCACCCCCACATCCCATATGATCCCCCAAGCCGGGAGCGATTTCTGAGCACATAGCCCAGGAGTAACCCCTGAGCATCACTGGGTGTGGCCCCCCAAACAACAACAACAACAAAAATAAATTGTTGCTAAGTGTGAAGGTTAATTCTGCATTTACTTAACCATTTTGCATTATTTTGTTGGTCACATAATTATTATGCTTTCTAGATATTTCCTCTGTCTCTGTATGTTGTGGTTTACTTTTGCTGATTCTTTAATACACCAATTTCTTTCATCCTTTCTTTCTCTTTTCTCTTCCTTTTCTCCCTCCCTCCCTTCCTTCCTCCCCTTCTCCCTTCCTTCCTCCCCTTCTCCCTTCCTTCCCTCCCTCCCTCCTTCCCTCCTTCCTTCCCTCCCTCCCTCCCTCCTTCCTTCCTTCCTTCCTTCCTTCCTTCCTTCCTTCCTTCCTTCCTTCCTTCCTTCCTTCCTTCCTTCCTTCCTTCCTTCCTTCCTTCCTTCCTTCCTTCCTTCCTTCCTTCCTTCCTTCCTTCCTTCCTTCCTTCTTTGTTTTTGATTTTGAGGATACAGCTAGTAGGGCTTATGGGCTACTGCTGGTTCTGTGTATAGTGTTTTTGTACAATATTTAGGGGCCATGTTATTTCAGGAATTGAATCCAGGCCACCGTCATGCAAATCTTAGACCTTTGAGTTATTTTTTGGCCCCTAAATTTATTAATGTAAGCATTCTAAGTTTTTTTCTCATGTCTACTCACTATCACTGTCTCTTGATATTGTCCTGAGTTATGGCTTTATTAAATGTTGTTTATTCTGTTAAATCTGAAATAAATATATATAGTCCCGACTTCTCTTCCAAATTCCAGATTTGTATATATTTGTATGTTTCTTTGCATCTCCACTTTTTATATCTTATGGTGAACTGAAACATATCATGTTCAAAATCAAACTCCAGATGTTTTTCTTACCATCTCGTCCTTCCATGGTTTGACCCATTTCACCATCTATTCTCTCAGTTTCTCAGTCAAAACATCTTTACATTTTTTAGTCTCCTCCCCTTCGTCTAATTGAATTTCAAAGTGATTTTAACAGTTTATCCTTTAAAATTGTTTAGAGTCTAACCACTTTGAAGTACCTTTACTGCAATCACCATGGCATGTTTAAATGATTGCAATGGACTCTTAACAAATTGTACTGATACTACACTTAAACCTCTAATCCAGAGCAGATTGAGTTCGTCTGTTAAAACTACATTTCAAGGAATCAGAAAAATAATACAGTGGATAAGGCACTTGCCTTGCACATTGTCAACCAAGATTCAATCCTTAGCACCAAATATGGGCACACAACACCCACCAGGAATAAGTCCTGATTGCAGAGTCAGGAGTAAATTTTGAACACTGCTTGGTATGGCCCCCCAAACAAACACAATACAAAAAATTACCCAGAAAACAAAACCCCACAATTATTGCAAGTCTCTTATCAAAATGTCTCACTATCTTTTCATTTCACTTTAAGCAGAAGCAATTATCTGCTTAGTGGTGTATGGTTTTATTGCAGACTTTTTTCTAACCATTATTATCTTTCAGAGACAACCTTGGAACTTAAACCAAAGAATGTCTGGGTCCTACTGCCAAGAAAATTGAAGCCCCATATTCAAGACAGATGCTTTGTGGTGTGGCCCAGGTATCTCCAGATTTTAAATCTCCCCCAGGGGATCCTGAGGCCAATAATTTTTAAAATACAATTAGAATGGTTTAAAGTTTGAATGTAATAATAATAATACATGAACATATTAATGTGTTAAACCAGGAATTGGAAAACTTTCTATACAGACTAGAAAAAAATACTATAGTTAATTGAAACTATTCAACTCTGCCACTTGTATCCAGAAGGCAAGTCAGAGACAATATACACATTAGCAATATACTATCATGGCTGTCTTCTAACTAAAACTTTATATACAAAAGTCAGGTAGTAGGAATAGTTTTCCAAAAATATTTACTTAGTCCTCTAATAGTCCTTAAAATTTTGAAGTAAAAACAGTCATTATATTTTGAGATATCCAAAATCCCTATAATGAAATAAAAAGTGCGATGTTTTAAATTTCACAATGTCACACTTGTTGCTAATATTACCTAGCTTGAACATTCAATGGGCATTGAAATACTGAGGAAAACGTTAAATTGGAGCTGAAACAATAGTACAGTGGATAGGGCATTTTCCTTGCAAGCAGCTAACCTGGATTCAATTCTAGGCACCTAATATGGTCTTCTGAGAGCTTCTAGGAATAATTCCTGAGTGCAAAGCAAGGAGTAGCCTTTGGGTATTGCTGGGTATGGCCCAAAAATACAAACAAAAAACAAAAACAAGGAAAAAAGAAATGTCAAATTATAGCTACAGATTTATGCAAATAAAAGTTTTATTTTTACTTATCCTAAGTCACAGGTCGCCTAAATTACTTCTTTCCCACTCCCTGTTTTTACTGAAATATCATGATTTATAATTATGTTCATGATGGTTTCATGCATACATCATTTCAGTACCAGGCCCACTACCAGAGTACCTGCTTCATTCTACCCATTTTCCAGGGCCTTTACCAATAATTTTCTGCACGTCCACCCTTAAGTTCAGTTCTGTAAACCAACCTTCTAGTTCTGTTGCTTTTGGCCATTTGTTGCTCCTTTACTAATTATCTTTGTACTCCACTTATGAGAGTTTATTCTTTTTTTGTCTTTCTTACTCCCTAAATTTACTCAATATAACACCCTAGTTCTGTTCACATAGAGTCAAATTGCATGATCTGATCTTTCTTAACAGATGTAAGTTTTACTCTGTGTGAAATCACTTCTTGACCCACTCATCCATAGTTGGACATTTAAGTTATACCATATCCTGACCAATCTACATGTTCATACATCCTTTTAAATTAATGTTTTTGGAGTAGATAACAAGAAGTGATATTACGGGGTCTTATGGGATCTCTTTTTATAATATTTTTTAGTAATTCCCCATATTGCTTTCCAAAGAAGTTGAAACAAACGTCATTATCACCAATAGTGAATGAGGATTCCTTTATCACCATATTCTTGCCAACACTGGTTATTCTAGACTTTCATTCTTATTAATGTGAGATGATACCTCATTGTTTTGGTTTGTATTTCCCTAATCTTTAGTGAAGAGGAGCACTTTTTTTTGGGGGGGGGCACACCCCTTTGATGCTCAGGGGTTACTCCTGGCTAAGCGCTCAGAAATTGCCTCTGGCTTGGCGGACCATATGGGACGCTGGGGGATCGACCACGGAAGGTCCTTCCGTGGCTAGCGCTTGCAAGGCAGGCACCTTACCTCTAGCGCCACCTCACCGGCCCCAAGAATAGCACTTTTTAATATACCTACTAACTATCCATAGTCTTCTTTGGGGATGTATCTGTTCAGTTTTTTGGCAGGGCTGTTGGATTTTTTTTGAGCTATGTGAGTGCTTTGTAAGACTTACTTATTAGCGCCTTTTCTGACACATTGTGTGCAAATATTTTCACCATTCCGTAGGGTGTCTTTTTTTATTTTAACTTGTATTTCTTTGCCATGCAAAGGCTATTTAATTTACTGTAGTTCCATTTCTTTATTTCTGTTTTTATTGTCTTTGCACTGTGGTCAGATCCTTGAATGTGCCATTGTGGTCCATTTCCCAGAAAGTTCTGCCATTGTTCTGTTCAATGTACTTTAATAGATTCTTTTCTAATATCAAGTTCTTGATCCAATTTGAATTGCATTTTGTGAATGATGTGAGAAATGATTTCAGTTTCCTTTTCATTTTTTTTTCTTGTTTGGGGGCCACACCTGGCAGTGCTCAGGACTTACTCTTGGATCTATGCTCAGTGAACACTACTGGTGGGGCTGAGGGAGCACATTACATGTAAGGAAAGAAACTCACAGTTCTATTTCTTCAACTCCCAGTTTTGCTCTTCTACATGTGGCTATCCTTGTTTTTATAATTTCTCGCACCATTTGTTGTAGACATTTTTCCTTGCTTCATTTATACTAAGAGATTTTTTTAATGATGGGTTAACTGCTCATACATCTGAGAGACCTACAAAATTTTATCCATGGCCTCCAGTTTAAGAACCACAGAACTGGGGCCAAAGTGATAGAACAGCAGGTAGGGCATTTGCTTTGCATGCTGCTGACCTGGGTTCAATTTCTTTCTTCTTATATGGTCCTCAGAGCCTGCCAGGAGTGAATTCTGAGCACAGAGCAAGGAGTAACCCCTGAGTGCCACAGGCTGTGGCCCCGAAACAACAACAACAAAACCCCCACAGAACTTAGAATTTTGATAAACTGTTAAAAATAAATACAACTATTAGTTATTGAATAAACTCATCAAACAATGCATTCTAAGTTAGAGAAGATTGGAATAGATAAAAACTCCAGTCACAGGAAGAATTGTGCTAGTGGTATATGGTTAATGCAAGAATTGGTTTACATCATATTCATAGTCCCCAGTAAAGAGTATTTGGAACATTCATTAAACGGAAGCAGACCTAGAGGAAGCAAATAAGGCTAACAACTGTTTTTGTAGTGCAGAGAAAAATATGTTTGCTGGAATCTTCCAGCAATCTTAAAAATCTGAGATAGTTCCAGAAACTTTTTGAAGACTTGAAGTCTACAGTAATACTGATCCAATGTTGTATTTATAGAAAATAAATAGGAATATTGTTAGGGCTGTAGAGATAGAACAGTTAGTATGGTATTTGTCTTGCACACGGTCCACTAGGGTTGGATCCCAGCAATTCATAAGTTCCCCTGAGCACTTCCAGGCATGATCTCTGAACGCAGAGCCAGAGTATACCATGAGCATTGCTGATCCTGGTCCATAATCTAAAAAAGAAAAAAAATAGAAAAGGAACAGGAATACAGTTAAAGGAAGCAGTGGAAGAATATAAACTTGGCCAAAATGTGATTCAAATATTACCTAAAAACCTTTACCTTTTTATAACTCCTAATAAAAATGCCAAATATCTTAGAAATAACTTTCAAACTTTACACTGTTCACTAATATGGTTTCATATCCAGTCTGCTTTATAGTACTATTCCAGAGTAATTGTAGGTATTTCATTGATTGGGTCAGAGAATCTATGTATTTCTAACAAATCCAAGTAAGGGGTTTTCTGGACCCACAAAATTATTGTCCCTTTAAAGTGGTAGATAAAAGAAAAAGAAATAAGCCTGGTATTTTGAATTTATGGCAATAATAGAAAAATTGCTAGGTACTTTTGATGAAGGTGTTTAAAGTGAATGTAACACTGCATATATTGACTTCTTATTTCAGTGCACATCCAGAATTATTGATTAGAGAAGGACTGACTCAAGCCCAGATTGATTTGATAGAAATCACAGCCTGCTTATTTATCATGTGGAGAAAATTTACACATCTACCTAGGCATGGGAGTATTACTTTATTGACTCTGAATTAAGTCTTGGCTGAATGTCAAGTTTTCATCTGCTGCCTGTGGACCCCTTTTGGGACAATTCTTGTTTGTGTTTGAAGAAAGACTATTTAAAAAAAATGTTTTTTTTTAGTTTAAATGCCCAGAAGTACTTTAAAAAAATCAAGGTGTGGTATAAACCTTGTCAATTTGTATTTGTTAGTGATAATAAGATTACTGACTGAATGAAATTTTCTTTTACATTGTTTAAAAAGAAGAAAAGTGAAGAATAATATTAGTGAGGAAAAAATTGCAAGCACTTTAATAATATCTATTCCTCAGTAAACATTAGCAAGCCAATTAGAAGTAGTTACTTACTTTAGTAAGGCAAGATATTGAAGCCCATAGTTTAAAAATAACTATACAAAAATGGCCTCCTAAGTAGATCTGCCCAGAAAAACTGGTACTTCGGATCTGACCAGATATGCTGTATAGTTTCATTGATGACATTTACAACAAAAAATAGTAACTTCATGTTGTTGTAGTACCATTTTCCAGTTGAGAAAACTGAGGTTGAAGGCAGCTAAGAAATCTGTGTCAGAGCTGGGACTAAAATTGTCTGTCTCGTGTGTGTGTGTGTGTGTGTGTGTGTGTGTGTGTGTGTGTGTGTGTGTGTGTGTGTGTTGTGAGCTACTGTATACTAACTGATGTTCTCTCTTTTCTTTGTTTTTGTTTTGCTTAGGGACCACACCCTGTGGTGCTCAGGGCTGACCCCTGGCCCTGTGTTCAAAGATCACTCATGGAAGGGCTCAGAGGAACATATGTTGAGCTTGGAATTGGACACAGGTTGACCTCATGCAAGGCTACCTACCCACTGTTCTATGGTTCAGGCTACTTACTGCTTTCTTACTTGAAAGAAAAAAATCTAAAGTTGTAATATTATGCAAATTCATATATTTTATTTGCTGTGATCAGCAAATAATGTTTTGAAATGTTTTGAAAAATAGGTTTTTAACTCTAAATTTAGGTGAGACTCCAATTTGGGGTGTTGAGTAAATTATTGTTTCCTCACAGTGAGGAAGAACAGGAAGGGTATAAATAAAAAATGTTGACAAGAAAAATCGTAGTTTTTGTGTTTTTTTTTTTAAGGTAATAATCATTCAGTACACTGATTCCTAACTGCAAGGAAATAAGGGGTTAACCCAGTTCGTTACTGGTGATTTTCCTTCTGCACAACAACTGCATTGCAAAGGAAATTGCTGCTCATAAGTGTTAAGGGTCTTCTTACTGTTCAAATGCCCTTTTAATACTCTTTATGCTGGCAAAGGTACATTACAAATGAAATACCAGGGAGGAATAATTCAAACTCCTCAGATGGTGGCATTTTGTAAACCTCGAAGTCACAGTACAAATCTCTCTCAAACCTCTGGAAATCCATCTTCATAGCAGAGGGTAGGTGGGAAGGGGCTTGCAAATCCTTTTCAACCTGACAGCTCAAAAACCTAACTTGTTTTCGGATTCCTCAGCCGTGACAGGTTGTTGGTGGTATATTTTTCATTTCAGAAGCTAAGGACTCTTGCTAGTATACAGGGTCCAAGCGACTGAACTTTAAGGCTAAAACTCTGGACAGAGGAAACAAAGAAAAAAAGAGAATTATATGTCAGGCCACTTCTGGTGTTTTTTTATGAAAAATATTTCATGATAAGCATTACGGTTTGGGAGTTTCTATGCCTTTAGACACAATATCCTCTGTAAATTATCAGCATGTATCTTGCTTAACAGCTGCACTAATCCATTTGATTTCCTCTGTTAGTCCTTTACTTAATCTTCCTTCTTCAAGGAAGTGTACCTCCACACAATTTGAGGGAAAAAACTTTCTGTGCCCCAAGTTACCCTCACCATTCTGCCAGTGAGCTTAAAGTTTTTCTCTATAATGCTGTACTTAGAATTTTTTTAATCTATGTTCTTCCATTTATTCATCTGTCTAAAGTAGTTGTCTTCTTGAATTAGGTGAATGCTGGATTCTGAAAAACCTTTGACAATTAAAACAAGCTTGGCTTCTACACTTCAGCACATAATATTTTAGGAGACATAAAGAATAAACAAGGAAAGGAGGGCAGTTCACTTCAAATTGCAATAAATGCTATGTGAATATGAGTACAGTAGAAAACAATGATAGAATGTAATAGGAAAGGAAATAGAAAGTGTATTCAGGAGTCAGTTATTTTAAAAGTTAAGCCACTTATCTGTAGAAAACATTGTCAAAAATACCATTTCTAGCTTTTTGAGGAATATCCATGTTGTTTTCCAAAAAGGCTGTACCAATCTATATTTCCACCAGTAGTGAATGAGAGTCCCTTTCTTCATGCATCCATACCAGCACTGGTTGTTCTTGTTCTTTGTGATGTGTATCAGTCTCTGTGGTGTGAGGTGGTACCTCATATTTGTTTTTATTTGCATCTCTCTGATGATTAGTGAAGTGGAGCATTTTTTCATGTGCCTTTTTGTCATCTGAATTTCTTCTTTGAATTTCTTCTTTCTTCTTTGTCTGTTCATTTCTTCTCCCCATATTTGGATGGGGTTAGATTTATTATGCTAATCTCTACTAGTTCCTTTTACATATTGGATATGAATCCTTTATCAGATGGATATTGGGTGACTAGTGTTTCTCATTTGGTAGATAATTTTTTCCTAGTCTCCATTTCCTTTGAAGTGCAGCTTCTTAGTTTAATGTAGTCCCATTTGTTTATTTTTGTTTCTACTTATTTTGTCATTGGCGTTTCACCCTTGAAGATGGCTTTAGCTTCAGTATCATCGAGTTTTCTGCCTATATTTTTTTCTCTATGTATCATATGGTTTCATGTATGATATAAAAGTCTTTAATCCATTTTGATTTTAACTTTGGATTCCAGATGACCCATTAATACCACTCTTAGGAATATACCCTAGGAGCCAAATGACACAGTGTAAATAAGGCCTTTATACTCCTATGTTATTCACAGCCCTATTCACAATAGTTAGAATCTGGAAACAACCCAAGTACTGAGAACAGATGAGTGGATAAAGAAAATGTCGTACATCTACACAATGGCAGATGTCACAAAAATAAAATAATAAAATTTGCTTATATGGATGGATATGGATAGTATTTTTTTGAGGAAAATGAATCAGAGGGAGAGGGATAAACATGGAATGAACAGATTAATTTGGGGGATATAAAAAAGAGATAGTATCAAAATAATATTCAGAGGTTCCAGAGAGATAGCGCAGTGGTAGGGCATTTGCCTTGCATGCTGCTGACCCAGGAGGGACCTGGTTCAATTTCTGGCACCCCATATAGTCCCCCAGTCTGCCAGGTGTGATTTATGAGTGAAGAGCCAGGATTAACCCCTGAGTACCGCTGGGTATGACACCAAACCAACCAATCAATAAATAAAAATAAAGTTTTAAAAAATAATATCCAGAGATATTATATTATTATATCCTCAATGAATATGAGGTCCAAGAGGATCAGTCCATGATAGGAAGCTTCGCACAAATAGCAGGAAAGTGCAGTTAGGGCAGAGAAGGTCACTCTGGACAAGAATTGGTTGCTGGAAGGAAATAAAATGATAAGCATGATACCTTTTAGTAATAATATTGTAAATCATAGTGTATAAAAGAGTGAGGGGAGATGGAAAATGAGTGATAGAGAGATAGAAAAAGACAAAGAGGAAAATAGTTGTCCCATAGGAAGACAGTGAGGAAGGCAAAAGGAAAACTGGGGATTTTGTTGGTGGGAAATGTGCTCTGGGGAAGGGAATTATGCGTTGCATGACTGAGATTCAATAATAAAAATTTTGTATCTATGAAAAAGGCAACTCTATTATAAACAACCTTGAAATCAGGGTGTTTAAATAAAGTAAATTTAAAATATACAGGGACCAAGCAATAGCAGAGTGAGGGTATTTGCCTTACATGCAGTAGATCCAGGTTTGAACTCCAGTATCCCACATGGACCTCCAAGCATAGCTGGAGTGTTTCGTGAGCAGAGTCAAGAATTACCCTTGAGCAATGCCAAGTGTGACTGCCCTCAATAATATGTATGTGACAGATGCAAAGCACAAACTTACAAGGGCTGGAGAGATAGTATAGCAAGTAAGGAGTTTGCATATCATTAGACTGATCTGCGCTTGATCCCTAGCATCCCATATTGTCCCCTGAGTCCATCTGGAGTAATGATTTCTGGATATAGAGTCAGGAATAACCCCTAAGCATGCCCAGCTGTGGTCTCAGGACAAAAAGCAAACACAGAACCAAAAAAGCACTAAATCTCTAGAATGGTCATAAATAAAAGCAGAGAGTATTTTGAGAATGTGGATCTAAAAATAAGAAGTTTCTTCTGGTAGTACATACTTTGGGGAAGGAGAAGAGATGTTGACTAGGTGAACCTAGCCTAGGCTCTGTACAAGGTGTTCTTGTTTTAAACACTAGGATGTTTTCCATCCTAATTACAATGCTAAAGAATTGGGTATTAACTCCACCATAAAAATGAGACAACTGGTTCTGAGAGCAACTTGACTAATTAAACTAATTGTTGGTAGAGCTTAAAGTAGGAAGACTAAGATGCTGTGTTGGGAGAAGAATTGTGGAAGAAGAACAAGATATAATATCAAGTTTATCCAAACAAAACAGGTAAAAAAAGGAAGAAAGTATATGGTATCATAGACAAAATGGAACTAAAGAATCTGGTCTTGTCTACAAATAGATGGTGATTCAACTGGGGAAAAAATGACAAACCTTTGAGAATGGACTGTTGGTATTATATGCAACACTGGTAGTCTAAAGTCCAAACTGTACATTATTTCTGAATAAGATAAAATAAAAGAACCATAAATGGGAGGAGTCAAAGCACTTTAAAAAGGTTAGCAGGAAAAGGCTGTCAATGCTATCTAAAATAGAGACTTCGGTTAAATACAACACTTTCTTCTTTTGCTTGGATAAAATGATTTCAAGTTTCAAGCAAGTTAAGTACAAAACAATGATTACTGAACTCTCTGGAAGGTCAACAGGCACATTAAGATTATTGAGTTATGAATCGCTGAAGGCTATATGGGTCTAGGCAACATCCCATCTGTGGATACTGTTACAGGTCAAAATGTATAATACCAATTGTCCACAGCTCCATTTCCTGTCACTAAAATGTGACAGTGATTAAATGCAAAATGCAAATATTACAGTATGTAAGTACAGATTTAAAACAGTAATGGCTTCTTGTCAGACAATATGGAAAGGTGGGGTTGCACTGAATTTGTTATTATACTTGCAAATGTGGCATTATTTACAGTAGGTTGACACAGTGCTACATAATCCAGTACAAAGCAAGAAAAGGATAATGGAAAGGAAAGGCGACCTGGAAAATTGTGAGCACAGAACACTGACTTCAAGGAATCATTAAAAAGGAATGAAGACTGAGAAAGAATTTCAAGGTTGGAGTTCCTTGGGCATTTCTGGATAACCTTCATGCAATATTCCTTTCATAAATCAAGACAAAACCCATGTTTATTATGTTTATTGAAGTCTTTTATTCAGGACTAACTTTTAATGTATTAGCTTTTTTATACTTTTATTTGAAAATTATTATTCTATAAAATCTAAGATTCATGAGGCCCAAAACCATGTCTTTATTTTGTTCAACTTTATCTCTAGAGTATCTAACAATACTAAAACATAGAGTATATTTAGTAAATATTTGGTATTTGACTAAATAGCTGTTCTTATAACTTCTCTCATAGTTTTCCTCCCCTGAAAAGAAAATATCTTAGAGCTCTCTGAATCTCTCCTTGCCTAATTATTTTACTAAACTCTCTTTGTTTTAAATTTTGTTCCCTCAGGGATGCTCAAAAGAGAGATGATTTTAAGCAATAAGCTGAATAGTTTCAGACACTGCATTAATCCAGCTTCAACCAGGAAAAAATATAAAAAACATTCTAAGTGTTTAAAACAGAGGAGAATTTAATGCAAGAAACTGGTTATGATAGCAGTACATTAAAGGCAATTTTATCTCACTTGACACATATGTTGAAAGCATACCAACATGTAATTTTGTTTTAAGATCACACAATCTAAGGGTTGGAAAGAATTTTAAATTCTTTTATCTCAAATTCAACAGATGGCTATTGTGTCATAAATATCTATTACCTATTCTAATATCTCTGCTTCTTCCCCTTAGGTAGAAAATGCTAATTTTCAGATGGTCACATTTCTTTGTAGAATAAAATATTATTATCCTACTATATCAATTTATCATCAGTGATTACCTAAGCAGGTTTAATGTGGAACATCTAGAGATTTATAAAAATGGTGGGTGGTAGGTACATCTGAGAGGGTCAAATTTTATTTTCCTTCTTTCTTTTTCTTCGTTAGGTTTCCAGTGACAACATGGTAGTTGGAACTGTCAGGATTGTGAGAAATCAAGGAAGGTAGAGGACACATTATAGGATGATTCACCAAAAAGATAATGAGTCTGTGATTACACCATGAAGTCCCTTGTAGCTTTGGATCATTTATCTACTTCCAAACATTTTTGGGGTGTGTGTGTACAGTCTGAAATGCCAAGGTGTTGTTTCTGACTTTCTGTTCAGAAATTACTCCCAGCAGAGCACTGGAGACCATATGGAATTCTGGGGATCGAACCAGGTTAGTCATGTGCAAGGCAAGTTTCCTATTAGCTGTATAATCTCTATGGCCCCCAAACAATTTTTATAAATAAACCTCTATATTATTTAAGATACTATTTTATTTTCTGAGTTTTTCCTTTCTGTTATATCAACCTGAATGTAGTCAGAATTGATCTTGCTATGTTGTATAAAATCTGGAGCAAATATCCATTTAATTTTGCTTCGGATACTTATGATGGGGAAACTTATAAACCTATCAATTTTTGGACAGTTTTTCCTAATGGGAACTTCTTTTTATTGAACATGTATATATATATATATATATATATATATATATATATATATATATATATATATATTTAGAATACATTCATAGGTTCTAGAAAGGCACTGGGACATTACTCGCTCACCCATTTTTCTTATGTCATGTGTTTGAAAATGTGTTCATGTTCCTTTGTGTGGGCACATTTCCAGATAAAATATTTTCAATTCTTTCAACTGTTCTTCACAGACATGGCTTCTTCAGTTCAACAAGCTTAGAGGAGTTTCATGTATAAACTTGCACAACAAAAGCTTATGGAAAGAGCTTCAGGCTATAAGATTCAGCTGTGTTTTCTGTAGCTGTCATTATTTAATAGATTCTATTGAATCAAAGAAAAGGAACATTTTTGCTTCCTGTGCCAAATTAGCATCCTGGCATTTATATAATGGTCTTTACTATTTGGGGTGGGCTAAACTTCAGTTCAAAACAAATATGATCATTTAATCCTATACTACACTTATAATGTAGCAAGAGAATGAAAATTTTAATTCATTATTAACTACACTGTACAAAAACCAACTTCTCTCCTCCCCCATATTTTTACATAGTAGGAGGCAACATACCCAAAGTCTTTAACTGTTGCTTCATTTATTTAAACAAAACTCCCTTCCTAAATGCTTTCTGTGCAGGAAGTCAGTCCACACTGTCTTTTTTTGTACTTGTCAGTCATATCTAATGAAAACATACTCTAGGAGTTGACAGATAAAGCACCTTCTATATACACTAACATTAATTTATAGTCATTCAAAATGTGTCTCTTCCCTCTAGCATTTCACCAGAAACACGTATGGAAAAACAAAAACTTCTACTTGCATTCTTCACTCTATACTTTTCCATTGACAACTTTTATCAACCTATACATCATCAGTATAGGTGGAGGATTTTTATATCTATATTTTTGGTATGACCAAGTTTGAGCTCTAAACCAATCAATAAATGGGTACTGGGTGACATTATCTTGGTGCCTCATTTATACTATAAAATTGGAACCATCAAAACTCATCCCCTTCTACTCAAGTCAAAAATATCTAAGAACCAAGTACTTCCTTGAAGAAATTATTCCTCAGAAGAGCCTTGCCATGCGAATACTGCTTTATATTTTTACATATTTTGATAGGTGAAAACCACGTGACAGAGTAGTTATGGAGTATGTCCACAAAGACAGCAGAGCACTCAGCTCCTCCATGGAAAATTCCAATGCATTTCAGCTGTAGCTCATAGTAACTAAGTTTACTTGTCAAGAAGGGATTCAATTATAGATATCTTCTTATCCTCCTCACAAAATATCAAAGATCTCAGGTAAGGAAAACATTCAAGACAAGAGGATTATTTATTCAGACAATTAAGGCATGAAGAACGATGAAGTTCTGTAGTAACTTGGAACAAGCATAAACTCATGAAGTGCAGAGTTCAAAAGGCGCTAGAGGGAGAAAGTGACTAAAGCTAAGGTAGGATGATGGGAACAATCTCAGTGCAAAGTTGTCTTCAGTTAAAGGAATGTGGGGAACCTCAGTGAGCAGAGGGGTCAAGTGTGTGAACACTGCAGTCTGATGTGAACCCATTAGACAGTGTCACATATAGAAATGTGCAAGCAATACAATAAAATCCACTTACAAACTCCATTTATGGCAAGAACATCAATAGAAGAGGGAAAGGATGGGAGGGAGACTTTGAAATAAACACTGTGTTCCTTTTTTGGGAGGGGTCACACCCGGCAGCTCTCAGGGGTTACTCCTGGCTCTATGCTCAAAAACCGCTCCTGGCAGGCTCGAGGGACCATATGAGATGCCGGGATTCGAACCATCGTCCTCCTGCATGCATCTATCTGACCCATGTTATCTCTCTGACCCAATACTGAGTTCCTTGAGTGTTATAGACAATTGATCTTTCTTATAGAGGTTTATCTCTGCCTAGAGATGACTGATTCTGAGCTGAGAAAAATGAAACCATTTGGTAATCCCAAACTTGGATTTCCATATAATCTGTACCCCAAATATCAAGGATCTATTGATTTATACGTATGATTGGTAAACATGATGTAGAGCTATCATATATAATAACTGGCAATTTTTTGAAATGAATATAAAGGTATAATTTTCAGAGTGATCTCAGACATGAAATTATAAGCAAGTTGGGAGGAGGAAGAAAAAAAATTCTTAAAATATTTTCCAATCAGTTTGATTAAATATTTTTCTATCATTTTCATTTTTACTTCTCAGACTCCCAGAATAGTTGGATTAATTTTTTTCTTTAAGCTTTAAACTAAGCATTCATTTTAGTAATGGCACTTATATTTAGTAAAACTCCTATTTTGCTGTTGCCTTATTGGGTAGGGCATTGGAATATGCTCCTGTGTATAGCCCACTTGCTAAATGAAAGGTGGTGTTGTAACTACTGAAAATAGTAGGTGCCAGGAAGGGATTTCTTGATGGTGTTGATGCCATGATTATTTTAGGGAGAGAAGTGTTTTCTGTATGGTTGTCTTCTCTGTCATAGGTTTAATCAACATTTTTCAGGAAGAGGATTTATTCTAAATCTGGTTGACTTCTCAAGTTTATATCTTCATTTTTTTCTATGGATCAAAATTATACTTAAAATAATTGGTTTGATGATATATTTATACTAATTATATTTCAGAGTATCTCAGTAATGTTACTATTAGCTTTTATAATAAAAGGTATTTTTATTTTTAAACAGTTTATTTATTGCTTTTGGGCCACAACCAGTGATGTTAAACGGTTACTCCTGACTCTGTTCAGAAATCGCTCCATGCAAGCTCAGGGGACCACATGGGGTGCCAGGAATCAAACCAGGTCCCTCCTGAGTCAGCTGCATGCAAGGTAAATACCTTATTACTGTGGTATCTCTCTGCCCCCTAATAAGAGGTATTTAAATTATACTCTTATTAAATATATAAACTAGAACTCATGTAAAGTGACTTAATTTTAAATAAGGGATTACTTTAGTCAGAGTTCAAATTGTTATCACATCCTACTTAATGTTATTATTAACATACTTCCTAAAAGCTAATCTTAAGTAGCTATTGATCTATATTTTTGATATAACTAAGGCCAAATAGTCCATATAAATTGGTAAAAGGCAGGATTAAGATTTTCTTTCATGTGTTTCAGTCTCTATATGTCTTATTTATTATCCTTAGATAGTAATTTAACTTTTAAATCTCTAAATTATTATAAAATTATGTATAAAATTATTATAAACTAATAATTTATCATTCTTGTATTTTTAAGTGTTATATAACTTTTTTAATTCATGGTCATAAAATGCTTTGGGATTCCTGAGTAAATCTGTTTACAATGAAATAGCTAACATAAACTCTAAATGCTCAAATGTTTTCTCTGAATTATTTTATCTTTGTCTTTTATTTTTTTAATTTATTTCCTATCACATTGGGTCCTACCAAAATTTTCTATAACTTAAGATCCACCTTCAGCTGTTGCAGTAAGAAAAAATACTTGAATAGATGGGTCTGTTTGCTTTTTATTACATCAACAGCAAAGTTTAGGAGCAACCTAATTTCCTAAGATCTAGCCTACTAGCTACTTCCCAACTCATTAACGATCTGTTATACATAAATTTACATCAATGTTGCTTTTAAGTTTTTCACACTTGGACTACTATATTCCTTTACATGGTGATTAACAACTTATTTGACAACATTTTTTTACTCATTGTATTTCCTAGTTTATTGACAGAATAAGCAAGATGGTTTTGTATTTTTTAGATGCTGCTGAAGGCACACATCCAATAAGCGAACTGAATAGGGAAAATGTTTGTGACAGGCCTGAGGGCACTGTCAACTTCCCCTGGCATTCAGCAAGATCCCTCTTCAAGGAAACTAAAGGGATGACAGTATCAATTGGTAGATCACACCAGCATTGGTTATCAGTAACCATGGGACTGTTGGCAGGTTTAAGTCAGAAGTCAAGTACCAGGTGATTTCCCATATGTAGGTGTAAGTGACTTCTCTTACCTTCTTATAATATCCCTATTTATTTTAAAAAGGCTACTATAAAAGTAAAATGCCAAATGCTTGTGACTTTGGCCACATGGTTACAAATGATTAAATTACTGCCAAAAATCATTCATTTAAATTGAGGGAGGGATGAAGGAGAGGATATTTGTAGAAGTGTGGAATAATAAAGCAGTCAGTAATGGGCTAGCTGTAGTCATTATTACTGACTAACCTTCACTTCAAAACTGAGAGTCTTTTAGAAAACCACTCTTAAAAGAGATATAATAAAAGTGGAATCCGTTCAGAAAAGGATTACTAGAGCATTGAAGGGACTCTACCACAAGACTAAGGAAGACATGCTTAATTAAGGATGAAAAAGATATTTAGGGAGGACTGCTTTGTCCTTGAAGCTTTACCTTTCTTCTGTATGACTAGTTATGACAAATCGAGGAGCAGACTTTAGCATAGTATTGGGGAATGAACTGCAAGTATAAGCAATAAAATTGCTTACTATTATTAAATATAAATAAAATATCAATAAAAAGACAAGCAAGCAAGGGAATGGATGATATATAATAAACTTCTTGGACTTTGAATGTAGAACTGAGGTTATGGGGAGGCTGTCAGGAAAGGTAAACTAGAAGTGACAACAAGATAGAGGTGTAGGTTGTTGGGCCCATTGGTGCTGGTGGAGGGAAAGTGACTATGTACATCTTAAGCATAAACACCATTGTTTCTTTGAGTCATTATGGTTTCTTTTTTGTTTTTTTTTTTTTTGTTTGTTTGTTTTTTGGGCAACACCTGGTGAAGCTCAGGGGTTACTCCTGGCTATGTGCTCAGAAATTACTCTTGGCTTGGGGGAACCATATAGGACACCGGGGATCCGGGGATCGAACCATGGTCCATCCTAGGCTAGCACGGGCAAGGCAGACACCTTACCCCTAGCACCACTGCTCGAGACCCCATGATGGTTTCTAATGCTATTAATAATACGGTTTCTGTATAACACACTGCAGCACTGCAGACACTCCAGAACACTGATGTTCCCTCCTTCATCCCAATCTGCAGTAAACTTTCTACTAAAGGCCATCTCCCACTTTCTTTTGCCTTTGGGAATTTGTTATTCCCCTACTATGCATTTTTTTTTAAATTTTGAGAAATATGTTGGGCCATACCTAACATTATGGAGGAGTTCCTCCTGGCTCTGTGCTCAGGAATCACTCCTGGCAGGCTCTGAGAACCATATGGGGTGCATGGGATTAAACCTGAGTCAGCCACATGCAGGGCAAACACACTACCAAGTTAGAATATCACTGTAAACCCCTGCTATGTTTCTTGACAACTCACATATAAGAGGGATCATTCTATGTTTGTCCCTCTTCATCTGACTAAATTCACTCAGTATGATACTCTTGAAATCCATCTTTGTAGCAGTAAATTGTATGAATTTATCTATTTTGAGGAGTCAAATAGTATTCCCTTGAGTATATGTGCAATAGTTTCTTTATCTAGTCATCTGTTCTGAGGCACTTTGGTTGTTTTCAGGTTTTGGCTGAGTCAATAGAGTTGCAATAAACAGAAGTGCAAATGTATTTTCTGAATAGAAATTCTGTGCCCATGAGGTAAGTGCCAAGAGGTGGAATTGCTGGGTCATATGATAGCTGATTCCTAATTTTTTGAGAAGTAATCACATCAAAAACCTTGTTGTTCATCTTAATTATCTCAAGTACAATTGAAAATTTGAAATAGTAGGTGCACAGCATAATTTTATTTGTGTTTATATGATATATGCATGCAAGTCATAATATTTATCTCATATGTACGATATGAAAATGTTATGCAAGATATACAGTATAATCCACATTTTTAGGAAGCTATATTTCAGTGTATAGAAAGCTATATACTGAAGGGTTAATAGTGAAAGCTTTGAATATTTGAGATAAAATCCTTTTCCTAAAGAAAAAACTGGGTAAATATTTTCTATCAATTGGAGTTATACTAACAAGGGTGGACTTGATGGTGTTTCTCAATATTGTAAGTCTTCAGACAGGACAGGAAGATGGCAATAACGGGGTTGTAAGAGGAGAGAGAACAGTTGGAAAGTGCACAAATACTTGAACAGAGTCAATTGTTAGTGGAATAAGAGGTATGCATATATTAAAAGAGGAAAGAGGCCAGCGAGCTCAGTGAGCTGAGCATATGCTTTGCTGGTGGGAGGCCCTGGTTTGATCTCTCGCAACTGCTGGGAGTGATCCACACTCAGATATAGAGCTCAGAGTAGCTCTTGAGCACCTTCAGGTATGTTCCTCTCCTCCCTCTCCTCCTTCTCCTCCCCAACTCTGACAAAAAAGGGAAAGTACTGGGATAGGTACTTTTAATACATTTTAAACTAAAGCCTAATGAGGATTACGAATAGCCCCTTTTTTGGTCATGAATAACCCTTTTGTTTCTTCCTGAGTCTGAAACTCATTATTATTTAGATATCTGAATGTATAGTATTAAGAAAGTCACAGTTCAATCTGAATATAGGTTGGTTGTACATATAGAATATAGGAAATTAGCCAAGTGACCTTAGGACAACTATTTAAATATACTATGTCTCAGTTTCCTCATATATAAGGTAGGATCAAAATACTATATCTTGAGGTTTTGTGAAAGTTCAGTGGGCAGAGTGTCTACCTTGCATGTAGCTGACCCAGATTCAAGCTCTGGCATCACTTTTGAGGCCCTGAGCACTACCAGGACTAATTCTTAAGTACAGAGCCAGGAGAAACCTCTGAGCAAGACTAGGTATGGCCCCAAAACAAAACAAAACAAAACAAAAAGCAAACAAAACCCTGAAACACCCCAAACTTATAAAGCTATACCTGGCATAAAACAGGAACAATACCATATTTATAAGTATTCTGTGAGTGATGACTAATAATTTTTAATTTAGCTATAGATAAGAGAATCATGTGGAAGAAAAAGCAGCTAATAATTGATGAAGCTTTCAAGGAGACTCTGACTGTAGATCTGCCATCAAGTGTTTGTGATGGCACTTGGAGTCTGCTTCACCTACCCATCCAGTCACTGTCCCATTGGGACAACTAGAGATCCTGTAGATGTTGGTCCCATTCCTGTGTGACACAGAATGTGAACATCCATAGACAGGATGTTTTCAGAAAGTGAGAAACTCAGAGGGGGAAGTGGATGATGCTCATCTCCTTCTTTCAAGCTCATTACATTAAATTAAAGGATCTACTTCCATGGCAAGTGTAAGTAAAGGCTAAGATAAGTTGGAGTATTATTATTCTAGTGACAGTCTCCCTAGGGAGATGTCAGACAAGAAAGAAAATTTCTCCCTCTAATTAGGACACTAAAGAAATGGAAGAAAATGGGGCCAGAGTAATAGCATAGCAGGTAGGGCATTTGCCTTGCACACAGCAGACCCAAGTTTGATACCCAGGATCCCATATGGTCCCCTGAACCTGCCAAGAGTGATTTCTGAGCACAGAGCCAGGAGTAAGCCCTGAGAACCACATGTTTGGCCCCAATGAAACAAAAAAGGAAAAGAATAACAAAAGGGAAAAAGCCTATATTTCCTAACAATATTCTTCCATAACACCTACATAGAATGAAACAAAGCTTTTAATAAATATAGCTTTCTACCACATTGCTTTTCTTTTTCATTGACCTTCATATATTTTTTTAGGATTTGGCCCTACTCACCAGACTAGCTTATGGGAAATCCTGAACTAGAGGACTTTTAAGATCTTTCAAACCATGAGACGTTATAATTCTATGATAGAATTTCATTTGTACTTTGGTCTGCAGAAGAGCATCAGGGGACTAAACCTGGGTCAAGGGACAGGCAGATCCTGAAAATGTGTTTGTGAGAGGGTTGGCTGTCAGGCACTGAGCAGGGTATATTTTTTTCTCCTTGGAATTCTTAATCATTTTCCCTACTGTCAATATGAAGAAAAATTTATCTAAAAAGGCCAGAGGGTTGTTGTGAAGAGAACTTGATGTTGAACCTCTGTGTCCAATATTGGGCTTTGGGATTTCTACTGCCAGGCTGCACACCATGGTCGTTGGAAGAAAAGACATGATATGTCAGTTTCAGTATGTCTCCCAGTAATAACATTTCAAATGTGTTCATTTCTTTGTCTTAATATTTTATTACTGGCTTGTTGTTCTTCTCATCCCACATGTGGTCCCATTTTCCCCCTTGTGAGCTGATGAAGCTACATTGCAGAAAATTGAAATAGAAAACCACATATCCAGGGTGATTTATCACTAATGTGAAATTCTCTCCTAACCTGAACGTTCAGGAGTAGGAATCCCAAGCTATTTCAAAATTCATATTACAAGACAGACAATCAGATGCCCCCGAACCACAACATCTTGTACTCTATTAATCGTACTCTGACAGAGTCCTTTGGTTGTATTTGTATTTCTAAATAAATACAAACATATGTCACCATTTTTTATTGATTTTAGACTTTGGGAGGAAGGAAACACTGTTAAATTATAATAAATAGTGTCAACTAAAACAAATAGTGCAAAAACCATTAAGAAGGCATTTGGTGTAGAACTTGGTTTGATTTGTTGGTGTCAGTTGAAATCACGTCAAAATAATGTCTTCAGAAACCAAATAAAAATTTGTTTGCAAATTTGTCCGCAGCAAGCATTTCTAGAACATAAAAATACTTAAGAATCAATATAGTTTTATGCAGTATGCAAATGTACTGAAAAGCATTACAGCACAAGTTCTATTGCTGAATTATATGACAGTGTTAGTGAATTAATAAATAATAATGGATGATAAATAATATAGTGACTGAATTAGATAATACATTTATGAAGAAGTAGAGGAGAAAAAAAGATTAAGGGGGATAGTGTTAGGAGAAGATCAATTTTTAGATAAGCTAAACTAACATTTTATATTCAGAAAATTAATGGAGCTTTGTCCTGTATCTCACAAAGTCCAGTTAAACTAAATTTCACTGTGGACTTTAAAAAAGGAAAGGAGATGCAGAGTGCCTCGTTCTGAAGTGATAACCATCTGAGTTCTAATATTAGTCAGCCTGCATCTATAATTTGCATAACTGTGTTTGCCTTCCAGGTAATTGGGAATTTAATTGCTATCAGAATAAAATTTGAGTCTTTTTTCCAGATGATGTCAGTGCAATGTATCACAATGTGCATTTCTGAGAGTCACTGTAATTAGGCAAATGAGAGGGCTGCAGTTGGAGCTCTTCAACTATAATTTTTCTTTTTTTCACCACCTTCTGGGGGCACAGCTTTCAAAAATTCCTCACCTGTGGGGTTTAATCTACCTGCCCTTCTTGACCCTGTTTCGTCCCCCACTGAAACAGATTCATCCTACTTCTGCTCTTCTTCTAATTTCATTTCTGGTGTTTAAAGGAGCTAATTTGATAAATGAGTTAATATCTTTATCCCTTACCTCTCCTTGGTCGTTTGGTTATTTTCCGAGTTAAAACAACAAAATTAATGGAACCAAGCTGAATCCCAACTGCCAACTACTGTCACCATAGTTTCATGATTGAAAGGGCATGTTCATGCTTTTCTGATGTCCTGCAATGAAAATAAGGAAGGAACTAATTGCAGAATAAATACAGGTCTTTTTAGTTGAATACTATGCACTTTATAACAACCCCTCATTACACTAACCCTTCTGATTCTGATTTTGTTAAATAAGTCAGTGAGATTGTATCACAGTCCTGACTATTTTGTAAACTGGGGTTTAAAAATTGTTATTTTCCACTGATAACATTGCTGTGATATTCAGAACAAGAGGGCTATAATTCTTTGACTAATTTTCTGGGGGGTAGAGTGAAGTATAGGTTACAGAACAAAGTAGGAAAAGGCTATGGGGTTCATCTCAGAAATCAAATAATAACCCTAGTCTGGAAAAGTCATGCACAGAGCACTGAAAAGACAAGTAAGGCCTAAGCAGTAGGAAGTGGGATGGAGAGTGAGCTTGACAGGGGCTTCACTAACCTGGATGCACGAAAAGCAATTCCTATAGATTCTTGTCTTGAATCTCACCTTCTCCCTGACAAGAATGGCTAAAATTGTAGGGTTGTTGATGATGGGGCTGGCCTTTTGCTGTTCACATCAGACTGTTTAGCCAGCTCCTTTGTTGTCGTAATTGGATATTGCAATTCCCCTTTCTCTGTAAGACACCACTGATATTATCCCATTTCTGGTTGACATGACAGCCTTTTCAAATGGTCTTGGATTTTGTAAAGTGTTTTGTAAGCATATTCTTTTAGAATCAGGGAGAGCAAAGTTACTGAATTATGCACATCTTATGTTTGCATCCTATATTTGTACGTGTATGCATATTCCAACTTTCGATATAGATCATACCAAATTTTTTTTATTTTTTGCAAAAAAAAAACAGGCACCTGAAAGCTAAATCAAAGCTGAAATTAAGTGCTGTCAAAATTCTGGCAGGTTTGGAGGGTTGTTAGAAGCATTGTGAGGAAAAATCCAGCAGAACAATGCCCTGTTGTTAGTTGTGAGTGAAACCTAGAGACCATAAGAGGGAGTACTTTAGCTGCTGTGAAAGAGCTCAGAGTGAGACAGATAATAAATGTACAACAAACAATCCAATGTCAGAAATTATTACTATTGCAAAATGAGACCGAGAGCCTATTTTTTATAGCAATTTTTACAGACGAAGTTCCAACTATGGCCAAGGCCAACATTAGCTGGATAATTTTCTGAATCTGGCTAATGTGGAATCTTGCAAGGACAAAGAGGATTTGCTCACTAACCGGTAAGAGAGGTGCTGGTCATGCATGCCGAAATGTGCTAATAGTTCTGGTCTTTAATGATGCTGATTTAATGAAGACTTTGTTATGCAATTTGAATTGTTCACCTATGATTTGACATTAACCATGACTTTCTGATAAATATAAAGATCTATTGGCCTGCACTCACATTAACTGAAAACTAAATCTTTACTACTTTAAAATTGTATTAACTTACCATTGGTTTACAATACTATATATGCTTCACCTCTTGGTATGTGTATAGACTATCTCACGCCCACCATTCAAGTTTTAATGTCATTCACACTATCAAATGGCCCTCTCTATCCATTCATCCTACTCCATTCCACTTTCCCTCTGGTAGCCAACATATGTTTTATAGTATAGGAGCTATTTTTGTTGTTTTTTTTCCTTGGGTAGTTAATATGCTTTAGGTTTTTATATTTCACATATGAGTGAAACCATCTGGTAATTATCTCTAACTTTTTATTTCTCTTGGCATACTCACCTCAAGTTCCATCCATTTTGTCCCAATTGACACAATTTCCTCTTTTTAAATGACAGGATATTGACACTGAGAATATAAACCAAATCTTATTCATCCAGGTGGACACATTGGTTGAGTCCATGTTTTTCTTATTGTAAATAATGGTGTTATGAGCACAAATTTAGTGTGAAATCTGGATCTTTAAAGGATCAGTTCTTCCTACTTTTCCCATGCCTTAGAATTCTATTGACACTTCTAGCCCAGATGACCCCTATCCTTTGATCAATTTGGAAAATGATAAAAAATATCAGCAATCTTGGGCATTTTAGAGATTTCAACACTAGTCCAGCGATAAGCATTATGCAATCATCCCACCCCCAACTGAAGTGCTCCCTTTCTTTCTGGATGACTTTTGCCACCCTTCCTTCTCTACAGTTTGTTTCCCTCCAAGGCAATGTTCCCATCCTGAACCTCGTCTCCCTCCTACCATTCTCTTGATGAAGGCCACCCCAGTCCACTCCAGGATATTACATAAAGTCATAATCAACAAGTAGTGATAAGGAATCGACACTATATTTGACTGCTAGGTTGGAACCTTTCTAGAATTTTTTGTTGCTTGGTTGGTGCTTCTCTCTCTGGTTCGAAGCTCTGGAGGCTGCTCTGGAAAACCAAACTGTTCTAGCCTTCATTTTCTGGACAATTCTATTATTTCCTGTTGTAGTTTTTGGGTCTTCTCTAGGTGTGTTTCTCTCTTACATTATATTCTGTGGTTGAATCCATTTATGATTTGTTTTTATGAAGGATTTAATGGGCTCTAAACAAACTCCATCCCCATTTTCAAATCTTATGTTGGATTTATATGCAGGTCAATTAGGTCCTTAGAGATATTAACAGCTTAGTACATTTTCAAATTCCTATAAAGTTGCAACTATTTTTAACATACTTATTTTACAGAAGAAACATGAACAATGACCCAAGAACACCAAGCTAGCAAATAACCTAATTAGGGTTGCAAACCTAGGCAGTCTAGCTTCAAAGTCTCTGATCTTAATGATTCTACTATGGTGCCTCTCATTTTATCTATGTTGATCTAGGGAATGCACAACACATCTGGCCAAACAAAAACAAAAGTCATAACAACAACTAAACATAGCAGCAACAATAAATGGTGCTTAACTCCCAAGGACCAGAATTCTGTCCTTAGGGATCAACCTTTGCAATGTTCAGGGGACTTTATAAAGTGTCAGGGAGTGAAGCAGGGTTGGCCACAAGGTAAGTGCCTTGCCCACTGTACTATATATCCAATTCAGAAACTTATTTCACCTCCTCTTTTTAGTTTGTATGATTTGATTTCAGTGATTGGCATTGTTAGTGTCATTTCTTGTTTGTTCAGGTTTTTTTTTATTTCATGTATATTCAAAGTGATAGGGCTAGAACATGAAATGGGTAGATTTTCATTTACTTAGGGAAAAAGACTGGTTTTGGTTAACTAGATAATCTGTGTCAACCGTCTTCAGATTAGTTTTCTTTTCTATGTTCAAATCCAGTCCATTTTGCTTTTTCAGGACAGCTCCTTAGGGACTGCTTTAGCAGAATTATTCTTGCCTGGCTTTTCTTTAGATCATTTGGGATTGACCACTCCTCTCTGTTCACTCTTATTTGTTTCTCCACTTCCTGCTTCATTTTTCCACTGTACTTTATACCAGAATGGCTACTTCTTCCATTGGTACCAAATAGCAAAAGGCCACAGCTGTCTTGCTGAAATATATTCAACTGGCTTTCAGCTGCCTCTTTTATACACTTTTCAAACTCTCAGTTAATTTCTTTAATTCACATAACATTGAGTTATAACATTGCATACATTTGGAGTGTGCATCATTAAAAATCAATTGTTATTTATGTAATATTTAGGTTCACCACTAAAAGTTTAATTCTATGTTTTACCATATACTTGACCCATTTGACCTAATTGACCCACTCTTCTTCTCCCTTCCCTTCAGGTAACCACTTATTTCATGTTGTAGTGCAAAATTCATCAAATCCCAATTTCATGAATCAGATTTATAGATCTCACTAAATATAATTACTTGAAAGGAAAGGTGACGATGATGCTTTTGGTTAGGTATTATTTCATGAGTTCCTGTTCCTAGAACACTTTTCTCTGACGATAAAATAACTAAGTTGGTCAGCAGAAATTCAAATACCTCCTATGCATGGGATGTTAAATAAGCCACTGCATACCCTCGGAGCTCTGGGCTGACCTCACTAGGCCCTTGACAGCCTCTGCTTTTAAAGAGAGAAAAGATATCTTGACTGACAAACAGACTTCTTTCCCTGTGCGGAACTGGGGATTCAGCTTCCACAATTTGGCACGGCGCTCGTTGTCTTTATAATTAATGCTAAAAAGAACAGATTTGAAAAGAACACGGGAACAAGAAGCTAAGTCTCGAGAGGGAGCCTTCGAAGTGGACTCCTTGCATTTCCCCCACACCATTAATCCCCCACGGCCACATGTGGGGAATACAAATGCCCTTCTCAGACCCTTCAGTTCAATTTCACCATAAGACAATTGACCTATCGCCACTCTAAGAGCAAAGCCTTGAACAAAGCAGCTGCCGAAAGGACTTTGTCAAGCTGGAAATGAATTATTAATACGGCTCTGAAAGGGAACAGCATCGGGGCATCGGAAAGCAGCTCTTTATTATTTACATTAATGAGCTGGAAGAAGATGCAGCGAGCAAAAAAAAAAACAAAAAAACCCAAGTTTGGAGAATGCTACATTTTGAAGTGCAACAATGAGTGAAGAAACAATGAAATCCAACAAATATAAATTCAGACTAATATGTCTGTGAACAAAGAGCCCAAAAGGAGGATTTTTCAGAGCAGGAAAGGGCGAAAGCTGGGTGTCAAGTCATTACTGAAATTCCCTACTGTCAGTTTGTTTGAGAATGAAGCTATGGCTTCGGATGGAAGAAAAATGCCTCGACTGCCTGCTGGACAGACACAATACAATGCACAGAGCCAAGGAGGCAGCATTATCTCTATTAAAGATGTATGCTTAGTACAATATGCCATTCGTTTCTTATCTGGGTTGAACGGTAAATTATTCTAATACAATATCATAGTCTACTCCTCAGACACATCCTGAGCCTTCAGTTTGATTGGCAGATATGTGGGTGGATGGCAGGCTTTCTGTGCTCCACAACAGACCCAGCCCATCAATAACCTCCCTTCATCCAAAGTGGCCTTTTGTTTAACCTGCTTTTCCTTCTTCACTCTGCCCATGTTCTCTAAATGTTTCTCCCCGGAAGCCTTAGTCAGTTTAGCATATGCCAGAATTGATTCATGCCTTTGCCCAATTCCTAACAACCTCTTGAGATGAGCCATGGCAACAGTTGTTGCCCACTGAATTAGACCCTCCCTATATGGGTATTTTTATGTTATTTAAATTGTCCTTTATTCTACATTACATCTTTCACCTTCTGCTGATGTGGTGGACTCAGTTATTGGGTTATTTGTCTTCTTCTGAACGTCTAAGTTGTTTTTTTAATGTTGCTGGTGATCAAACCCAAAGATTTTTGCAGATGTAAAACATGTGAACAATACTCCCAGCCTCTGCATATCCATTTTTACAGACTTCCCAATTTCTAGATATGTTCTGTCTTCAAGAATCTGTGATATCTTGATGATTAGTTACAAATCAACATTTACTGCTCCCTTTGGCTCTGATTTTAGTATGCCTAACCCACTTTCCTGTTCTAATTCCTAGAACCTTCATAGATGATAACAATTTTTCTTAGTTTGATGATCTTTCTTTCATTTTTTTGTTCGAAAGGTGCTATGAAGGAATTTTTTCCTAGTAAGTCTTAGGTTGATTCGGGAAGAGAGACTCTCTCTTGCTGGAGACGGGGGGGGGGGAGAGGGAGGGGGGGAGAGAGAGAGAGAGAGGGAGAGGGGCAGGCAGGCAGGCAGGCAGAGAGAGACAGAGACACAGAGTCAGAGACACAGAGACAGAGAGACGGAGAGACAGACAGAGACAGAGATAGAGAGACAGAGACAGACCAGAGAGAGACAGAGATTTCATGTCTATGAAAAGAATTACTAGAAAATTTCTTCGGTTACTTCTTAGATATCCATTGCAACAGGAGGAAATATTATAAAGTGAACTTGTACTGACAGGTGGTTCCTAGTGATATAGAGAATGCTATGGTTGTTCTAACCTTGAATCGAGTCAGGAAGAGCTTTGACAAGTTTGGGGAAGAGATTTATGTAGTATAGTTGCTTTCATTAAAGAAGCACAATAGAATTATTTACATATATACTTCAAATAGTGCATTTTGATTTTATATGTAGACATCTATTTATATAAATATTATAATATAATCTCTGAATGTCCAGTTCCAATGGACATCTTAGGCATTTAACAGTGTCAAAGTTGCCTTAAAATATATTAGCCTGTTTAATCCTTTTTATTAGTTTCAATCCTAGGCATTTGTGGACATTAGGACATTTGGACCTACAAAACCCAAAATGACAGTTGCATATAATCCACCCCCATATTTTACAGTCAAGAAAATGAAATTCAGGGTTATGAGACCAAATGACTTCTTCAAGGACACTAATTTATTTATACATTAAATAATAGATCTGGGATTTGAATTCCTGGTCACTAATGTTTTCTTTTGTTCCCTACTTTTAGTTCATGTTCAAAATTCTTTCTTTAAAAAAATACTCACTGCAACTTACAGAGCTCATGTATTAAGTTTTTGAAAAACAAACAAAAGTGGTCCATAAGAAAGAATGATTTTAAATGCCCCTTGAACATTTTAAGAACAGTCTCAAAAACCACAGTGACAAAAAAAAAATTAATGATTTCTTCCAAATAGCAATGCTCCACTGTGTGTCCTTTGCTTTGAATTATAACAATATCTGGATAGCTGTCTCACTTTTGTGCCTTTCTTGCTCCTTGCAATTTTTTAAAAAAAAAAAACCTGCTTTCTCTTTCTTGTCATTTTCTTTCATTAATCTCTCTGCTCTCCCACCCCTCCCTGTCTTTTGAGCTTAAGCTCCTGAGCTTCCTTATTTCTTTAGTGGCCTTTTCTTGCAGGAGATCTGATTGTTCCAATGACCCCAATCCAATTCATTTAATCAAATAACATTTTGCAACAGGAAAACTGGAGTGTGGAATCAGACATCCCAGCAGGGGCCATAGTCACTTGCTCTCTAAGAGCTTCCTGTTTTCTAAGCAGCCTGTAAATTTCCGGAAGAGACTGGCAGCTCCCCGCCCCAACCCCCGCTTCTGCAGTGCTGTTAATGCTGTCCCAAGGGACCAACCTTCAGACCTGAACAGCCTCCTCTCTCGGCTGGGCAACAATACTCTGTTGAAGTGGTGCTTCACTTAATTAAGTCAAACTGGCAAGCACTGTGCATATTAATGAGCACCCTAATGAGCATTAATTTTTGATGTTTTTTTTTTGTTAACAAGCATTATAAACTATGACAAATTTTGGCTTGACATTGTGCCAAAATAAGGATGAGGGGTGACTTACATCTGTAAATCCAAAAGCTTCCCTAGGGATGTGGAGAGATGCCTATTAATACCTCTGAGGCCCCTAAAGTCAAATAAAACAAAAAAATTAAAAAATGGTCCGTTTGGTTTTCACTGCCCCTCCCCCTCCAGATTTGTGTACTGCTTTGCTTTTCTAAGCAGACTTTCTCCTGCACGCATCCACACAACACACATACTGTTACTCAAAATCACTTTTCACTTTCGACTGTTGGGGGAAAAAAATATGCTCACATCTTGGGAGTTACTAGACCTAGTAATTGCCTGCAAATTTCAGATAATGAAACTTCCAGCTTCAAAACACAAACGCTTGGCAGGGATAAATAGATGGATCCAGAGATGCTTCTTTTAATTGAGAATTGGAAACTTCATTAGAATTCCTTTTTTAAAGAAGCCAGTCACATTTTGGTCTACGGCTTGTTGTTAAATAAATAAAATGCAAGCAATGATGTGTTTAAGGCACAGATAAAATCAGACGGGAAGAAAAGACATGATAGATGGGGCATGAAAAGGTCTTTGGGTGTGAAAACTTCTTCCCTTTGGGCCTCCCTGAGTGCCCAGAGTCCGGTCATTAGATTTCCTCTAGAGGGGTTCTCTATTTTAATTGAACTAATGCTTTATATTACCTGGGAGGAGTAACCTATTAGTTACCTGGTAACAGGATTTAATTATTTTATTGCATTCATTGCTATTCAGCAAACTGGAATTAAGGGCCTGCAGTTTCCAGCTATCTACTCTGTTGGAAGAATAAGTTAGCCTTTCCTTCCATTCTGATACAATGCCCTGGGTCATAAGGGAGAAGGTTACCAGGTCTATCTGTGTGGATGAGCACAGAATATTAAGTTTATTCTGCTCTCCACATCTCCTGAATCGAACATAGATCTTTCCATGCAAGGTCTGTGAAAAGGAGAAGCAGGGCACAATCTAGAGTGCAGAAGGAAAGAATCCGAGCTGTGTTTTCTGAGATCATTGTGTTCAAGACACAGCTCCAAATCACTAGCCTTCAAGATCCAGTTTCCGAGACTCTGTTTCTCTATCTAGGAAATGGGACCCCACAAATTAGCATCTCTACCACAGATATTTTATGTAGATTTATATGAATTTGTCTGTACAAAAATTGCAGTAGAGGTAGGGAGAAGTTCTCCCCGTGCGTGGGCAGTGCTTGGGGAATCTCAGGGGACTATGTAGCATTGGAGAAAGATGAGGACTCTTGCATGTCCAGTTTACCCTCTAGCCCTCTGAGCTATCTCCTCAGGCCTGGACAAAGACCTTGACACTTTGACTAATAAATAGTAAATATTTAAAGAGGATGTTATCCTGTTGCAAAATGATCTAATAGGGAATGGTGTGTCGAAAATGCAAGTATCTCATTCCTTCCCTCCTGTCCCTCCTCTTGTCCTCTGTTTCCTCCTCTTTGTTACTTATTTTGTTCATTACCTTTGTTGTGAGCTCTCCACGGAGTGTTTATCTTTCTCAGATAGTCTTCTTTGCTCAGTCACTGAATTCTCAGTACTATCTCCCCTGGTTCCCTTCTCATTGTGCTCTCGTGGATGATTTCAACACTGTTCAGGAAAGCCCTAATGAGTTCACAGCACATCTGCCTTCCTGATCATAGAAGGGATTTCAAATCCAAAACGAAATGGGTTTTGGATTAACTGTGGTATTATTTTCCCTTTCATTGCTACTCGCAATAAAAGTTTTTTTTTTTCTCTCAATATGTTACCTCCTTACCTCCCAGTGATGTGGAACAAATAAATGAGACTGTAAGTTGGTACAGAGAAAGGAGGCATGGACGAGGGGCTGGGTTTTGTAGGTATTCTCTATGTTGTTATAAAACTGAGGAATAGGTTTTGGCAGTGTTCACCTGCATGCAGCCACACTGAATGTAGCAGGAAGATTCAGTCCATTGAATTCAATCTACTTTTTATGTGTCCAGTCCTATGACAGGTGTTGCGGAGCTACTGAGACTTATGAGATATTATTCCTGACCTCAACTTGCTTAAAATCTAGTTTGGAAGTTCAGTTTGTGATGTATAACACTATAAGATAAAATTAAAAAGGAAGAAAGTTTTATGGGGAAAGGAGAACCAAAACTAGACCTTAACGTTTGGAAGTAGAGGTGGGCAGAAGGAAGAAGACAGAAGCAGAGAATAAGTGGAATAAAAGGCAGTCCAGAGCGAGAGAGACAATACAGAGGATACGGCACTTGCCTTGTATCTAGTTGCTCTGTGTATGGTCCCCCAAGCAACACCAGGAGTGAACCCTGTTCACAGAGCCCTGAGCACAACCAGGTGTGACCTTCACTTCAGTGAAAGGACAGTCCAGGTATTCAAATGCTCATGGTCCCGGGGAATTGGGAAAAATAATGTAAATAAAAATCTTGGAAGCATGGATGTTATATGTGCAGAAGGCAGTGAGATCAAATTGACAGGAGTAGAAAGGGCCAAGTGGGAAGAAGTAGAAAATATGATTGTAAAGAATAAACATAGATAGTTTCCAAAGACTCTTGAAAGACAAAGGACTTGAGAAAAGCTTTACTGTGGAATAATTAGCAGATATAATTGTATATGTTTAGTTTACATGTGATGGTTTGATATGCATATGCATTGTGGAAGACTACGAACATCAACATAATTAACACATCCCTTCACCTTATATAGTTAACACAGTTAATTCCTTTCTGTGTGTGAGGAGAATGCGTAAAATATGCACTAAGCAGTTTTCAAGTTTATAATACGGCATCATTAACTATGCTTATTATGTTCTACATTAACTCCTCAGACTTCATTTTTCTCATACCTGGAAATTTGTATACAATGTTTATGTCATTCAATTTTCTTCTACCCTAGCCCTTTGCACCTGCAATCTCATTTTATATTTCTATGTCATTGACTTTTATAACTCCATATTTAAATCATATCATACTTTATTTATCTATATTTGCCTGTCTTACTTTGTGTAATGCATCCTGATTCATTCATATTATTGCAAATGACAGCATTTTTTCTTTTTTATGACTGAACTATATTCTAATGATGTGTGTGACATTTTCTTTACACACTCTAATCTTGCAAAAGACATTTAAGTTGTTTAGACATCTTGGCTGTTGGATTACTGGTCCCACCTTAATCAATATTCATACTCCACCCTAGAGAGTATCCCACCTTGCAATGGAATTATTGAATTATTCCCTACTTGTATTACTCTCCCACCGTAGGGTGTGGCCTGGTTCTTGTGAATAAAAGCAGAACTTTGAGGAAGGTAAGTGCTCATTTTTTCCATTAAGCTGTGTTGCTTCTTAGGAGCAGAAGGTTTGTGTGGTGGGATTCCTGGCTTGAGTGTTAGATTTCCGGAACCAATGCTTGTCCCTTTACAATGTGTGGAATATTTCTTGCATCAATGATTGCTTCCAGACCCGCGTCTTAGCCAATCCTCATTTTGGAGCCTATGTCTGTGACATTTTCTTTATTCACTTTAATCTTGCTAAAGATATTTAAGTTGTTTAGTCACCTTGGCTACTATGAACAGTGCTGCAACGAATATGTGAGAGCAGATATATTTTAAAGATCATTATTTCAATTCCCTTGCATGCAGAATGAGTGGGGTTGCTGGATCCTATGGTACAATTTTTTGGGGAGTCACACCTCGAGCGACACTCGAGGGTTACTCCTGGCTCTGCACTATGAAATTGCTCCTAGCAGGCTCAGAGATAACATGGGATATACCGGTGATCAAACCTGGGTCCATCCTGGGTCGGCCACATGCCAGCAAGGCAACCGCCCTTCTACCATACTATCTCTACGGCCCCAAGAAATGGCGATGTCATGGATTGAATCCGGGGCTTCATACATGCAAAGCATGCACTCTATCACTGAACTGCTAATTTTTATTTTTTTGAGAAACCCCATACTGTTTTTACATTGCTGTGACATTTTACATTTCCACTAACAGCATATCAAGGTCTCCAACTTTTCCCCTATCTTTGCCAATGGTTGTTATTTCTTGTGTTTTTGATAATAGACTTGGAACTTTTGACTTTACATAGTAGTTAATATAGAAGCAGTCTACATAAGAATGAAATGAGATTTGAGCAGAGAGACAAATTGAAGCTCACATTAAATGAGAGGCCGTTTTAATGGTGTAGGTCAGTGGTTTTTCAACCACTGTTCTGTGGAATCTTCATGCTCATAGTAATTTCTTCCCAGTTCATGAAAAGTTATTGCTGCTTAGCTGACAGTGGTTTTCAACCACTGGCCCATGAATCAGAGCCAGTACATAGGTGTAAAAAGGTTGAAAACCACTAGTATATAATAGCATACTATTAAATCAAGTTCCAAGTGTTAATATTATTATACCCCTGGGATCTTGCTAGAAATGCAAATTTTTCAGAGCTCACTGAAGACCTACTATATATCTATCTACTCCCGTATAATGAATTATACCAATACACAACAGTTATATTTGATTTCAGAAAAAGATCCCAAATAAATGTAACATAAGTTTAAAATAACGAATGTTTACAATATACAAATTTCACAAAATACCTATCAAATCAAATAACCAATAGCATTCTATTGTAAAATTTGCATAGAACCACAACAGACTCCAAAATAACGAAGCAATTTGAAAAAAAGAAAAAATATTGAGCCACCACACTTCCTGACTTCAAACTATATAACAAAGCAATAGCAATTAAACAACTATATTACTAGAAGAAAAACAGGCAGGCATATACACCTAGGAAAATAATAGAGTCCCATAATCAAACCCACAGATACTTCGATATATACTATACGATAGAGTGAAGACCATCGATTTAAGAAAGAAAAGTTTCTTCAAAAAATGGTGTCATCCCACGCATTCTAGCTGCCCTGGGGGGAAGTCTGGAGGATATGGGAGGCAGGATGGGAGTGGTTGTGGGAGGATAATTTGGTGGTGGGAATTCCCCTGATTCAATGTAAATATGTACCTGGAATATTACTGTGAATGATATGTAAGCCACTACAATTAAAATAAAAATTATGTTAAAAATGGTGTCATCTAAACTAGATAGAAGCATGCAAAAGCAAACAAAAATAATCACTAAACCCATACATGACAATGAACTTAAAATAATTCAAGAATATATATTAGATCCAAAAATAATAAAATCCATAAGAAAAGGTAATATGTTTAATGTGCTCCTAATACCTCAACATCACAGATGTATCTTCAATCACAAGAGAAAGAAAACAAGAATACGCACATTAGGCTACATAGAAATTAAAAGCTTTTATAACACAAAAAACCACCACAGAAACCAAAGTCATGATAGCAATTGAAAGATTATATCTGCATATCTTTGATAAGAAAAGGGGTTATGATATAAAATAGTGAATAAGACCAAATCGCTCATCACGGTTCCAGTGACATTCCCTTTAATAATTTAGGACTGACTGGTTCCATCCACACTCACCAGCACAGTATGTTAGTAAATTTTTTTGTCATGATTAGTCTGACAGGTACAAAATAAGATGTCAATGATGTTTCAATTTGAAATTTTTATGGATAACATAGAGTAAGTTTTGTTTTGAAATTGGTGTTTCATTTTCTATAAATTATCTATTACCTTTTGACCACTTTCTATTTATACATTTTTTGTCTTTAGATATTTTTATATTATCTAAATTGGACACATTTCTGTAATATTAATTGCCATATCTGCTTGTTATAATTTTACATTAACATTCTAGAATTTTTTTGCCTTGGACTTTTTATTTTTACATAGCCAACTATATCTGACTTTTCTCTTTGCTGAGTCTTATATCACACTTTGACTTCTCCCAAGTTCATTATTAAAATGACTAAACATACATTTATTTTGCTCTTTTTACAATCTAGAGTTGTTTCTGCCTCTAAAACACTTGTATTTTAAACTCTTGAAATCTACTGATTTCCCTTAATGTCATCTCCTCTATTAAGATTTGATTAAAGAATTTATCAAATAAAAAATGTCTAAACATTTTCCCCACTCTGAGATTATTCTTAATATCTTGATTTATTCGTTACTCTTGTCTTTAAAACTGTATTTAAATATATGGCTGGTTACATATTTTTGTTGTGGTTAGGTAACATAATTATATTAGTGTGAGCATCTGTTTTTGGAGCATCTGTTTCTAAGCAGTGCTCATGAGGTTGGGGACACCTGGAAGAGATTCTCAGTCTGTGGCTGGAAGTTCAATGCAGTACTCTTATGTTATGAGATGCCAGGGATTGTCTATGAAACCCCATCTTTGTTTTGGGGCCCCATGGCTATCCTCCATGATGTTCAGGGCATCATGTAGTGCCAGATGTCCAACCACGTCTGGCCACTTGCACTATCCCTCTAAGTCCAATGTTTATCTTTTGGTGTATTGAGTAACTGTCCCTCTTCCAACACTAAAGTCCCCAAGACCAACCAACACTGTCCTGCTGTTACCTCTAGTCTACCTTTTCCTCCCCTTTTAGACTCTCTTCTCACAGATTGGTAAACTCAATTCTGTAGTCAAAGTACAACAGTTCACCTTTGGATGCTTTACTTCTTTATGTAGCACATATGCGTGAGATTATCTGGTATTTATCTTTTTTCCTGACTTATTTTGCTTAACATGAAGTCCTCTATCACCATCTGCATTGCAGAAAAAGACAAAACTTTACTATATTTATAAATGAGTAGTATTCCACTGTGCTCTATATACCTCAGACTCTTAGCTTTACTTTCTGTGGGGTGTTTTCATTTTTTAAAGTTAAAACTATGATCTATCTGGAATTTATTTGAGTCAGGTATGACTTAAGATTTAACTTACCTTGATGTCCAACAAAGTGAATGAACACTGTTTACTCAGTTATCTTTTACCTATGGATTTAAACCCATTTTTAGCATATGTTAAATTTCTCTAAATGTTTGGGATTAACTCTGGACTTCCCTTCTTACTCTTTTTTTCCCTATTTTTTCTTACTCTATTTTAAACAAACTTTATTGATTGATTTTTTCTGGACCATACATGGCAGTGCCCAGGGGCCACTCTGGGCTCTGCACTCAGAAATTGCCCTTGCAGGCTGGGGGACCACACGGGATGCTGGGAATAATACCGGGTCACTCCCAGGTCAGCCACATGCAAAGCAAAGGCCCTACTGCTGTGCTATCTCTTTGGCTCACCTACTCTGTTTTATTATGGAATCATTCACATTTTACAAGGATTCCTTAGTTTACTAAATGATTCTGAAAGTTGTCTTATAAATATTGGTTGCCTTTTATATTTTTAAAGATTATTTGCAAAACATCAAGTACCTGGCAGAGAAGATTAGATCAAAAAAAGGCAAGATGCAGTGAACCTTAAGAATAATTTATTTTTTAAAAAATAAGTACATATGGACTACCTCTTGACATTTTCATTTAAATCACTCAGATGATTTACAGAAAGAGTAAGAAATTGCTTGTTTATCTAAAATGAGATGCCCCATGCACACTGGACCAGAGCACTAGTGACTGGACAATTCTGCTTGAGATTAAACATCTAGCTATAAAGGATATTAATAGTAAGATTTTAAAGAAATATGGTACCCATTGTCCAAGAGATTCTATGTATTGCCTAGCATCACAGCTTTGGAATAGAGCTTGATGGATTTACCTGCTCTTAGTTCAGTTAATTTTGTCTGCTTAAACACATGGCAGACTTATCCTTTCACAATCGTTTTTGCTTGAAGGCTTAGAAGTTGACTAGAGCAGGGCAAAGCCAACCTCTGCCAGCAGGTTAACTCTAGACTATTTGAAAGGATGCTGAAAACCAAAATAAACAAGTCCCTCACCTGCCACCCCCAACAAAACAGAAAAACAAGTGACAGAGGCAGTATGGGAACCATAAAATCTAAGTTTATACTGTCTCCCCCGGCCCCCAATAAAATATTTGCCCTTGTTCTGAGTGTGGATTACCTAGTTATCTATCTTTTAGAAACCTACTTGCCAGTGACAATGCAAGCTGCACAATACACTCTGAATGCTATTACAAGGCATTTAGATGTATAGATGTATAGAAATAGGATCCAATTGACTTATTCACCACCATGTAGCTCATCTTATCCTTGTTTCATGTATCTGCTGATGGAGATTTAAAGACTCACAGGAGAATTTCCTTTGCATCACTTTGAAGCAGAATTTGTGGTTGAAAATCTGAGAGAGCTTTCAAGACAGACTTTTAAGGCTGCAACCCATCCCTGTTGCAGGCTTGTTTAAAGAAAATCAAAGTAACTTGACATCAATTTATATTTAAGCTAGCTATTTTTTCTTGTGGGCTTTCTTATGCACTCATAATAATAATTTCTTTCCTTTTCCTCCTCTGTACATGTAAATACATGGACATACTCTCCTTCAAAAATTCTCTGTGGGTCTTGAATTTATTTCTTGGGTAAATGTTATCATTGACCCAGATAATAGTATTTATAATAACACTATTTTGAATATAATTAAGAAAATTCAATATAATGGTTACAGAATTGCATTGTGTACACAACCACACAATTAAACCAAGACTTATTTTACACACCAAGTAAATGGGGTTATGAGATGCCCAAGGCCACATAGCCAGGAAACAGATAAGGACCAAAAAGATAGGTCACCTGACTGCTGTTTCATTATAAAAACATCTAGTCCTTTTCCTGATATTTTCTTTTTTTTCTTCTCCTCTGAGACACTCAAAACAAGCTGATCTGTAGAAAAGTGATAGAAAGGCCAAGATTGTCCTAGTTTTTTCTCTCTACTCTTCAGAGTGAGCCATGTTACCGATGAATTGTTCACAATAAAGACAAACTATTCCATTTAATTCTATTCTTCTTTCCTTTGTTGTACCAGTAGTGATGGGGTTACACATCTCATTGTATACTTTTGGAAATAAAGCAATTGTTAAATCCTTAGAGTTAGATTCTATTCGGTATTTTCTTCCCCAATGTTCCATCATTTTCAATCTCATTGGGATACAATGACTTGGATCACCTTTATTCCTGTGGAAAACCTCCTCATACTATTAATCTACACCTAGGTATACTTTGGCAAGCAGGGTCTGAGTTTTCTCGCCTTCACATACAGGTCTTGAACTCCAAGGTCTTTATTGAGCTATATTTCTGCTTCTATCCCTAAAATATTGTTTAAAGAAATATTTGCAATTTCCTAAAAAGACTTCATTGCACGTGAATTGGGAAGTTAAAACAATGTCGAGTGTTCACTTCATTTTAAATGGGCACATGAATTATGTGAACACAAGTGACTTGGTTGGTTTTTTCATATATTAAGAACCTAAAGTATTTTTCCCAAAGTAGAGCATTTAACAAGTGGAAATTGTCTGCAGAGTAAGACTTTAGTGCACATGTATGATGATTCCCTTTGCTTTTTCTGTTTTAGCAGTGTGGACTATCTGTTTGATAGAATATAGAAAACCCTCTACATTTTTGGAGAGTCTCTTAAGGCTTTCAGTTTTTCAGCTCAAATGCCAAGTTTTTCTGGAACCAGTTAGTGTTAGCTGTAACTGTGCAACCAAATTATTGGTACCATATTTTTTTTTTGGTTTTTAGGTCACACCCGGCAGTGCTCAGGGGTTACTCCTGGCTCCAGGCTCAGAAATCACTCCTAGCAGGCTCGGGGACCATATGGAATGCCGGGATTCGAAGCACCATCCTTCAGCATGCAAAGCAAACTGCCTACCTCCATGCCATCTCTCTGGCCCTATTGGTAACATTTTTAAACTGAGCTCTGACCATCTGACCCAGCCACACAAGTGCCATAATAGAGGTTTTTCCCCCACAGAGAAAGTTGTTCATGATTGAATTACAGTCAAGCAATGTTCAACAACCTTCTCCAGTGATCATTTCCCACCACCAATGTCAACAGTTTTCCTCTCACCCTCTCTGATGCCCATTTCCCTTCCACCCATCTTTCTCTCCTTGCTCTGGGGCAGGCATTTTACTTCTCCCTCCCTCCTTTCTTTCCCTCCCTCCCTCCCTCCCTCCCTCCCTCCCTCCCTCTTTTCCTTCCTTCCTTCCTTCCTTCCTTCCTTCCTTCCTTCCTTCCTTCCTTCCTTCCTTCCTTCCTTCCTTCCTTCCTTCCTTCCTTCCTTCCTTCCTTCCTTCCTTCCTTCCTTCCTTCCTTCCTTCCTTCCTTCCTTCCTTCCTTCCTTCCTTCCTTCCTTCCTTCCTTCCTTCCTTCCTTTTTTCCATCCTTCTATTCAGAGCGTCTGCTAGCTCTACGCTCAGAGATCACTCCTGTTAGTGCTTGGGTATAGATTGTATATGGTGCTGAGAATTGAATATGGGTAAGCTACATGAATGGCAAGCACTCTACCTCAAGCCCAATGATATCAAATCCCAAGACAAATAATGCATTACTTATGTATTCACAAAGGAACAAAACAGATATTTCTCACTTTCAGAAGAAAAACAATGCTACATAATTGTGATGGTTTAAGAATTTTTTTCTCAAAATAGCAAATATTTGCCTCCAGTATCTCTATCTATTGTCAAACTACTTTTCTGGGTTTTTATTCACTGTACATTGATCCACTGCTTACTCTGCCCAGCCACTGGTTTTGTGCTGTACCATATAGGTCCCTTTCCTTTAACAATTCTTTTTTTTTTTTTTTTTTTTTTGGTTTTTGGGCCACACCCAGCGGTGCTCAGGGGTTACTCCTGGCTGTCTGCTCAGAAATAGCTCCTGGCAGGCACGGGGGACCATATGGGACACCGGGATTTGAACCAACCACCTTTGGTCCTGGATCGGCTGCTTGCAAGGCAAACACCGCTGTGCTATCTCTCCGGGCCCCTTTCCTTTAACAATTCTTTAAAGTGAGAAGCGTGAAGGTTGGTTGAAGGCTTCTTTGTAGCTCCTGCTGCTGCTGATCATTGGCTTCACTTCGCTTCACTTCACCCATTTATTACTTTGACACTCGGTGAGTTAAGATCCACCTTCCCCTCGCTGCTATGAAAAGCTGCAGTGTCTTTAAACAGTGGTCATTCACTGAGTGCATTGACATTATGCAGCAGATGCTAAACAAGACCTGAGCCTGGAGTTTTTATTTAGTGACTCAATACTACATCTTAAGAGAATATAGAAATTTAATCGAGGAAATATTTGAGATGGATGAGGAGGACAGTGAGATGTTATAGTCTGGAACATCAATTATAATACTAGCATTTATGTATTTGGGGGGCACATTGGGCTCAGTTCAGATCTTACCCATTAATCTGCGCTTAAGGATCACTCCTGGAGGGAGCGCTAGGGAAACCATTTGGAGTTCTGGAGATAAAACTTGTATCAGCAGAATGCATGGCAAAAACCTATATACTGTACTATTTTTCTGAATTTAATAGTGGCATTGTAAATTTTCAGAACCTTTTTGTTTGGGGGTCATACCTGGTAGTGTTCAGTGGTTATTCTTGGCTCTGCACTCAAATCACTTCTGGTGGGCTTGCACGGCAATGTGGGACACTGGGAATTGAACTCTGGTCAACTGTGCTCAAGGCAAGCGCTCTACATGCTGTACTATCACAATGCCTGTCCCCCATTTTAGACCTTGTTAACATTCTCATTTATCTACCTCAAAAATTATTGAGAGTACCATTTCTTTTATTGTAAAAGAGTGAGGCTCAAATACATGAATCCATGAAAATCTCTTGCTACTCTCAAGGAAGATTATAGTAATATAATTTTGCACCTGTAATTTTTGAATCCTTGTTTCTGATTTCTCCTTTTGAATGGGTAAACTATCAGTGCTTTTTTAAGTCAGTAGAAAAAAAACATCATTGGTGGTGATGATTTTCTTTGATTTTCTCTTTTGGAAGTTCTTGAAAATAACCACCTTTGTTATCTATCTGCAAAAACTGTAGAAAGCGTTTTTCATAAACATGGATGCTGTAATCTGAATGTTTGAGATTGCCATGAAGCTGCACAGAAACAAAGATTTAAGTAGGTACAGACACTGCAGTGGGGCACAACATATTATGATCTAAAACAAGTAATGGAAAGAAAAAATGTTCTACTAAGGAAAGTTGCATTCTGTATGGGAATTGCTGCCAATATTTCAGTTCTGCTGTGTATTGAGGCCTAGTTAAATGTTCTCTCAAACATAATCAAAGTTAACACCATTCCCACTGCCCTACCTAGGCAACATCTCTATAAAATCAGACTCTGCAATAAATTTTTCATATTCAAATTACTACTTCTACAACCTTAGTTAATCTTCATTGCCAGAAGACTGGAAAATCAGACTATATAATCTATGAGCTCATCATATTCTTTATTTTCTCTCTTCTTTTTTTGATTTTGGGCCATACCCGGTGATACTCAAGGATTAATCCTGGCTATGTGCTCAGAAATCACTCCTGGCTTGTGGGGACCCTATGGGATGCCAGGGATCAAACCCAGGTCAGTGCTGGGTCAGCTGCATGCAAGACAAATGTCTCACCACTGTGCTATCGCTCCAGCCCCCTTTATTTTCTCTTTCTTTTTATGAATCACATAATAGGCATTGTACAATATTTAGTCAACTTAATGGGATGCCACATATTTAATGTTCTGATAATGTGGCTGTAGTTGAGGCCATTGACTTTCTTTGAGGGAGACACACCTAGGAGAACTATAAGGTCAACCCCTGACTTCCTCTTTTCCATAAACTCTTCCTTTGATATGTAAAAGCCCACCTGGATCACAGGATCTTCCCCCACCCTGGGGAATTTGGCTCTGGATAAGAAAAATAGAACAGTCCTGGCTTGGAGAGGGGACATAGGCAGAAAAGAGTAGAGAGAGCACATGGTATAGAGAGGCCATGAAGCAAAAAGCAGGCTGATTCTAATAAATCTTAACCTAACTGCTTGTGTATTATTTCTCCTACTCTACCCTGGTTCATCAGACCTATCCACATAAGGATTTAGGAAAATGGTGCCTGGAGTGGTCTTACCAACTTATCGATATTTTTATTTTACAGAATATTAGGACTTTCTTCTGGCTTTCAGGGATCACTCCTGGGTGGAGTGCTGGGAATTGAACCCAGGTCAGCCTCATACAGGGCCAACATCCAACCTGCAGTCCTATCTCTTCCACTCTATGATTGCCACCTTTCTTTCTAAAGCTCATTCAATAGCTTTGCATTGCCTGACATAATAAGTACAAGGTACATTCACTGCATCCCAAGTGTTTTCAATTTTTCTCCCACTATGTGCCTAATGGATCTACGGCTGCCACTCACTCAAAACAGTCTTTACCATTTCTTACTTTTCAATGTCTTTTGTGTGCCCAGCACCTTCATACTACCCAAAGTTCCAATTATATCCTTCATAATTAATCCTAATACTTCATTAGGATCAATTTTAAATGTCTTGACCATTTTGAATCAAATAACAACTTCTGCTCGGCACTTCCTACTGCACCCCCATCCTAGATGATTTTACCTAATATCATTTATTACCATATGAGACATGCTTTATTTGTTTCTTCATTATGGTCCCTACTCTACTATAATTTATGTTTTATTATGGCAGAAGCCTTTGGAGTTTTCATTGCTTTATATCCCCAGTGTCAATAGCATAATAAATAAAGATTTTTAATGAATATATGAATACCATTTATCATTAAATCCTACTAAACATATCAGGTGCAAGTTCTAGCTTCATCCATAGGGATGTTTTGGCACCTTGTTTATATATCAGGTCTCATTCTGTGGATTGTATTGTGAGAATTTGGTTATTTTTTATATTTTCACATACATCTAATAGTGTGGACTGAAAAATCATTAGATTAGAAATTGTATTGGATAATGAGATATGCCCACATACCCAACATTATTACTAAAGTTGAAAAGATCAAGAAAATCAAGGGCTAGTGAGGAATTAAGAATGCCCAATATTGTTGATGGGTTACTAAAATGTTAATTTGTTTTGAGAAAAATATTAAGCTGTTAATACATGACTTATAAATTACACACCTGGATACATACATACCCAAAGGATGCTAAGATGTATCCTTCTGCAAATTATTGCATGTGACTGTTCATAGCAATATTATTAATAATTGTTAAAAGTTGAAACATGATGAATTAGCTGAAGATTATCCATAATTGTTCAATAAGCAAATGAGATAATATACTGATTCACAAAACCACATGGCTGAATTATTATACAAGAGTATTTATGATTTAGTTTATATTCTTTCTAGAATAAAAAAAATAAACATAATGAAAGAATGTTAGGGTACTAATTTCCTCTGGGGATCATGCTAGGGTTGATTATCATGTAGTATAAGGAGAACTTTCTAGGAGAAAGGTATGTTCTAAGTCTTGGATTTGCAGAGTAAAGATGTATATATATGTCAAAACTTAGCATTTTATATGTCATATTTGTACATTTCATTTTAATTATATTCAAATATAAAGTGTTGCAAACAATATTAATATTAGTTAATAATATATATGTGAGAATCTTTAGCATATAAGTTGAAGCTTATTGATGTCAGTAATTATTCTTAATTATTATTAGTTTATCAATGACTAGAAGGATGATAAAACTATGAAAGAATGGTAATGATAGAGTTTATTGAAAATGTTATAAGAATAAAAATTAATTTCTGGGCTGAGATATAAAACAGGAGTTAAGGCACTTGCCTTGCACATGATGAACTCAGTTAAATCCCTAATACCACACAAGTTTCCCGAACATAGCTAGGAGTGATTCTTGAGCTCAGAGTCAGGAATAAGCCCTGATTACAGTCACATATTGTTGGATATATGTACATATTTTGGAAGGTTTTGGGTCATACCCGGCGGTTCTCAGGAGGACCATATGAGATGCTGAAGGTTGAACCCCATGGTGACTGCATGCAAGGTGCTGGGCTATTAATCCACCCTTCTCAAAATATTTTTATGGATTTTGGGTCACACCCAGCAGTGCTCAGGATTTACTGCTGGCTCTACACTCAGAAATCGCTCCTGGTAGGCTCGGGGCACAATATGGGACTCCAGGATTCTAACCACCATCCTTCTGCATGCAAGCCAAAGGTAGCTCCATGCTATCTCTCCATCCAAATATTTTTTTTTTTTTTTTTTTTTTTTTTTTTTTTTTTTTTTTTTTGGTTTTTGGGCCACACCCTGTGACGCTCAGGGGTTACTCCTGGCTATGCGCTCAGAAGTTGCTCCTGGCTTCTTGGGGGACCATATGGGACGCCGGGGGATCGAACCGCGGTCCATCCTAGGCTAGCGCAGGCAAGGCAGGCACCTTACCTCCAGCGCCACCGCCCGGCCCCCCATCCAAATATTTTTAAAGGAATAATTAATTCCTGTTTGTGTCACTGTCCTTGTGGACATTATTTGCATGATCTTACCTTTGGAGAATGTAGGAATGAATGAAAATGACTGTTTTAATTCATTTCATAGGGATGAATGAATTTAGGAATAACATTTTGTAGGTATGATTGAAAATGAATGCTCTATATTGAAAATGTTTGGGGATTTTAGAGCAGTGGTCAGGCCTTACTTCAGTTTCTGTGCTTAGCTATCATACCTGATAGGGCTCAGTGTACCATAAATGGTGCTGGGGATCAAAGCTGGATTTGGCGCATGCGAGGCCCTACTGGCTTTCTCTCCAGTATTATCTCTCCAGTACAGGATATTATCTGTTGTTTATATCAATTAGCCATGGTAACATTGGTTTTGGTATATTTTACTTAAAGTCAGTTCCCAATAATTTTGATGATGTTACAATTTGACTTACAATATAGGAGCTCAACATCTTCCATTTTTCTTCATATAAACAAACTTTCCAAATAAAAATTGGACAAAATAAAATCTCAGCTTGAATCTGACTCTGGCATTTAACTAAGTAGTTGAGCAAACCACATAAATACTTTGGCATTCAGTTCTTTTCTCTATAAAATGAATGTGTTAATAAGCCATCTCGCTGGGTGTTCCCTATCCTTACCTCTTCACCAACTGATACTCTGGACAAATAAAGATCAATTTTGTAATTAGGTACATGTTTCTTAGTAGGTTATCTCATAGAAATACTTCATGCTTTAAAAAAGTATTTACTTAAGATAGCAAAAAAAAATGAGAACAGCATTTCCCAAACCTCTAAAATAATTAACATGATTCTATCCTATTTCTGTTGAAATAGAATTCTTTTTCTTCAACAAACTCAAAGTCTATCAGAGTCAGTTAAACAATAAAGGGAAATTAACAATAAAATGCAAATAGTTCTGATAAATGAAATCTAAGTCTTCTATGGATGTTTATAGTTAGAGCACAGAATACTTGACATCTGAGCTGATTATCAAAAGACTAACAAAGTAATCCTGAAATATATGGGCAAACATGGGTGAGGATTGTATGCTTTGGGCACAAGGGAGACCAGACGAGAAATTATTCCTCACTAATTTCTGGTATTAAGACTTAAAAGTGTCTTTCTTTACTCTTAGTATATATGATGGGTATGGCCTTTAGACTATATTCTATCACTGCCCTATTGGAACCATTATTTTTTTTGGGGGGGGATCACACCCAGCAGCGCTCAGGGGTTACTCCTGGCTCTATGCTCAAAAATCACTCCTGGCAGGCTCGGGGGACCATATGGGATGCCGGGATTTGAACCACCGTCCTTCTGCATGCAAGGCAAATGCCTTCCCTCCATGCTATCTCTCCGGCCCCATAGAACCATTATTTTGAAGCACTGGTTCCCTATTTGACCTCAGAATAAAAAAATATAGGAAACTTCTCTTTTTGAAACTTTAAATAATATGATAAATCTAGAGCAACCAATACAGAGCAGTACTGCAATGAAGTCACTCTTCGACCAATGGAACAGAGTTGAGAACCCAGAGACTGATCCTTAAATATATGAATGGCTAACCTTTGACAAAGTTGATAAAAGTATAAAGTAGAACAAAGAAAGCCTCTTCAACAATTATGCTAGAAAAACTGATCAGTCACATGTGAAAAATGAACTCAGACCCTCTCTCATATCATGCACAAAAGAAAGTCTAAAATGGATTAAAGGCATCCATATCAGGCATGAATACATAACTATATTAAGGAAAACATAGGAAGAAACATTTGCGATTAAAATCTAGAGGCATCTTCAATGATTCAATGTCATTTATCAAAAGAACAAAAACCAAATACAAAGATAAACTAATGAGACTACTTCAAAGTAAAAGGCTTCTACTCCTCAAAAGGAAAAATGACCAGAATAAAAAGATACTCATGGTGGGAGAAAACATTTGACACCATTCATCTAAAGAGGGTTGCTATCCAAGATGTATAAATTACTTTCAAAACTTAACAAGAAATCAAACAAACAACAAAATACCCAACAAAACCCCCAAACAGCACCTTTGAAAAATGAGACAAAGAGATGAACAGGAATTTTCTGAAAAAAAGACATGAAGGTGGCCAAAACAAATGTGAAAAATTGTACTGTAACATTTATCAGCAGATATACGCAAATCAAAAGAATAATGAGATATTACTTCACATTAGTGGTACTGGCACACATTAAAAACAGTTATTACTGTCATGAAGTAGGAGGAAAGGAACCCTTTGTTCATGGGAATATTGAATGGTTCAACATTCATTTTTGACAAATAAATATTGCCCAAAAGTTAAGAATTGAGCTTCCCTATGACACAGCAATTTCTGTTCTTGGCTTCTATCTCAAAAGCTGAAAAATTTTGTCCAGAAAAATATTAATGCTACTACGTTCATTGCAGAACTATTTACAATAGCCCAAATTTGGAATTAACCCAAGTGTCCAACAACAGATATATGGATAAAAAAAACCCATGGTATATTAAATGGAATGCTACTTAGCTAGCAGATAAGATGAATCATAGCAGTTTGCTGCTACATGGATGGATCTGGAAAGTGTTATGGTGAATGAAATCAGGAGAGAGATACAGAAAGATCACTTTTAAGTGGAAGATAAAAAAAACAGTAAAGAAATAACAAATGGCCAAAGGCAACAAAACCCAGGAACTGGTCTAGAATTGACCTTACCATGGTAAAGTTTGAGAGGTAGGAAGTGAACAGAGGTTGAGGGGGGAAAATGACTTTGGTAGATGGTGTAGTGTTGGAACACTGAAAGTAGGTATTAAATCCTTCCATTAGCAGCATTGTAAATGACAGTACTTTAAACTTTAAAATAAAAAAGAAAGATAAAAAATCTTGCTTGTGCAGGTTGTGAGCACAGCGGGTAGAGAGTAGGGCATTTGCTTTGCATGCTGTCATGCTAGATTTAAACCCTGGCATTCCATATGGTTCCCCGAGCCTGCCAGGAGTGATTTCTGAGCACAAAACCAGGAGTATCCCCTGAGTACTGCCAGATGTGACCGAAAAATCAAAACAAAACCAATGAACAAAAACAATCTTGTTTGTCTAATATGTAGTTGAATGAGAGTATTAGGTATTGACTAATCATTTTTAGAAACTGTTATCATGGTATACTGTTTAATTTGTTATTATCAAAGTCTTGCTTATTGCTTATATAGGTTATAGTTTTGCAATGACATTTATGTTTATGAATGTTTATTTTTAAACTTTAACTGAAAAATTTAAATTAAAGATCAAGACTTCAGTTTTGGTAGTGGGGGTTGTGGCTTTGTCCAGGGGTACTCAGGACTTATTCCTGGCTCTTTCTATAGTTCTAGGGAATCATTCTTGGCAGTGCTCAGGAGACCATATGCAGAGCCAGGAGTAGAACCTGGATTAACTGCATGCAAGAAAAGGACCTTCATCCCTATATTGGCTCTCTGGCACAGATTAACAGTTTTTGCTATGAGAAGTATGCATTTTCTTTTGAGATTTGTTTTCATAATTTTATGGTAAAACTGGTGATTCATGAAGTCCATGTGGTCGGCTGAAGCAGCAGCCTCATGCCCCAATCCCAGGGGATTGGGGAGTTCAGGTCTCGAAGCAAACACCGACACAGGAAATAATTCACACAAGGTTTCAGAGAATAAAACAGGTTCAGGAAACTTCCACCACAAGCCTTCTGCTCATTAGCAAAAGATACCAGCAGACAAATAGACTAGTTGTGCAACTGAAACTACAAGTGGCTTCTCCCTGTGATCGGATGTCTTTATTGGGAAGAGAAGGACCAGCTCCATGGGTAGAGAACAGGTAGGGGTAAGGAACCAATGCAGAGGTACTCCCAGTCTGTAAATGACAAGCACAAGCAAAGAATTATCCCGAATAGAGTGAAAACTGGTTATGCCAATAGTTGGCAATCCTAAAATTAGTTCCCTCACATTCTACCATTAAATCATCATGCACTTAATGAACACTTACTATGTACCAACACATTGGTGATGAAATTGAGTAAGCCCTGATTTCTGTTTCTGTGTAAGCCATGATTTTTGTTTCTGAAAACCACATGCACCGGTGGGGGAAAACAGACGTCAACAATGTCAATATAGATTAATAAGAGTTGTGAGAAATTACAGGTTTTAGAGGGACTCCAGCAGGCTATCAAGTGGTTCTCTGTGTCATAAAGAGTTGTTCTGCTGTCCTTGGAGAGGACATATGGAGAGGTGGCATTTTGAGCCATGTCTCTGCTAGTTAGTTTTCAAAGAGGCAACTGCAAACTCTCTTGGTGACCCTGGTGACCAATGACACAGATCTTGGAGATGACTAGCCAGAGTTCAGAGGTTAGCCAATGACTGTGGGAGAAAGCAGAGCTAATTGGCCCACATGGGCTTCAAATTGGCAAGTATGGCCTTGTTAGTCTAGTATTTGCTCCTCCCTTCTGCGTGTTCTGGTTACCAACTTGACTTCCCAAAGGAGTCTTTATCATCCAAGTATCTTTGGTCAGTATTTTACTTTCTAGGTCTTATAAGAATGCTTGAGAGTATTCTTCACCCCTGTTTTATTTTCAGAAGAGGAAATAAAGGTATAAGGGAAATCAGATAGAAGCAAAACGGTCAATAATTTCATGAGGAGTTTTTGAGCTCCTTTGATGATTTTTCTATTTTCATATTATTGGAGTGTCCCTAGAGTAAGTAATAATAAAAACTGTTTCTTCCACCAACACTTGAGCTTCTAGGCCAAAAAAAATGGTTGCTCTGTGCAAATGATAAGGTTAGCTCTCAAAAATGAGTCTTTGGAACAGACAGGGGAAGAGCACTTGATAAACCCTTTGTTTTATCTTCACACTTTCTCCAAGTTCAAACCACTGTTTCTCCAAAATTTCAAGTTTTCTCTTCTGAACTCCCCAGTCCATAACAAGCTGTTGATGTTCCAGGAAATGTCTTTTCCTATGAAAGACACATCACTGCAGCTAAACAGCTGGAGTCCTCTGACAGCCAATCAGCCAGGCCTTAGGGTATCAGTGTGATGAGCAACTCAGCTAGAAAGTGTCTATTCTCTAGCTGAGCAAATGTCATCTTCACCAGGAAGCTGTAAAAGGATGGCGAGAGACTGCACTGAAGTGTCTGTGAGGCTGAGTTCCAAGGAAAAAAAATCTACAAATACAAATATGCTGCAATATGGGAATGCCTGATTCAACAGTAAATATATGAATGCATCTCTCTTTAGAATGTTCAGAAGTGCTGTTTACAGGCTCTGCTCAGTAAGTGAAATGATATTGAGTGTTGTCCCTTAATAGACTTCTTACCTTAATAATATGAATTCATAGATTATTCTGTGATGGAATGTCACAGAATAACTAAATTATATAAAATTTCCTGTCCTTTTTACTTAAAAAAGTTCTTTACTGTCAGCAGATTAAGACTGCTGTTATTTGACCATTAATTGGAATTGGTTTGCTCTAATTCTCACATGCTCTTGTTAAGGTTATCGTATTTCTGAGCAGAGTTCCCAGGCCAGATTTTTTTTCCAGGCCAGATTTTTAAAAAGAAAAAAAATTGTGTATGCATATATACATATGTATGTATTACATAGATAAATATAGATGTATATTTGGAGAGCTAATATTAAATTGGGAGTATTCTAATTTGCCATTTAAGAACATATATACACATGTTTACACAAAACTACTACTATTACCATTATCATATAAAAGAATATGTGACTTAAAAAGTATCCAGCAGGAAGGTAGAGATTAAAATTAAATGAGCACCTCAGTTGAGTATATTAAACGATATGACAGTCTCTGTAAAAGTCAACTACAAATAAAAATTTGAAAATAGACAAACTGATAATATAATTAATTTTGATCTTGTTTTGTCTTTATTTCTAGTTTATCTCCATAAGAAATAAACTTCACAGACTCACACTGATCTATGAGTTGGCATATTGGAATAACTTACTGAGAATCTAAGCAGATTTCATATATTTGAAATGAACTATAGACTAGAACTCAATTCTGTTTCATTTTAAATGTGGACTTAACTTACATTAGATCCTGACTTCTTATTACAATATTAACAGATCAACAAATAAACCTCATTATCTGTAGTTTTACTTTCTGTGGTTTCAATTATCCATAGTCAGCCTGAAAAAATAGCATGCATTAAGATATTGAGAAACAGGTACAGAGGAAAAGATATTGCTGGATTAAGGCTCTTTGTTAAGCACATATTCCCCTCTAATCCTCAGCATCACATGTGGCCTGAACAGCGAACATATCTTCTGGACCTCAAGTTGAACCTTTGATAGGGACTGTTGGATTTCCTGAATATTGCTCAGGAGATCTAGGCTCCCCAAAAGGTATTGAGGAGTGCATACTCACATAACTTTTATTATAGTATATTGTTATGATTGTTTAATTATTTATTTTGTTACTATCTTACTGTGCTTAACTTATACATTAAACCTTAGCATAAGTATTTTATATAGAATAAACATATCATATAACATAAACATATATAAGATATGTAAGATAAATATATATAAGACTTAATACTATCTGCTGGTTCTGGAACACCCTAGAGGTCTTAGAATGCATCCCATATGAATAAGGGTATACAGTAAGTCCTTCCATAATATTGTTTCTTTCAACATTCTATTTTTATAAAAGAAAAATTTAGATCTGGGCCAGGGCTATTATCTGGGTTTGCAAGTTCTGGAGTTTGCAAGTTCTCCCCATATCTGTGTGAGTTTTTCCAAATACTTTGGTTTTCTCTGCATTTCAAAATATTTGTACATTACATTGACTCTCATGTACAAATTATTCCAGTCCCAGTTCCGAGTGTGTGTGTTCATGTCTCTGTGTGAGTGGTGCAATGCACCCTGCTATGAAAGGGTGTTCTGTCCAAGGCCAGTTATAGTTTTATGGTCTGGATTGCCAAGATAGGTTCTCACCACCTGCGACCCTGCCCTGGAATAAGTGAGCTAGAAAATGAATGAAGAAAGAAATGAATATAAATGATTCTTTAATGTGAGAAGTGTTTTGGGTCTTTATTTAGAAGTTCAGTGATAAATACATAGTAATAACTTATTTTTTGTTTATATAAGTTTCCTTTTATGCCATGTAGATTTTAGTAATAGCTTCCAAAGATCTTTTGATAATGTTAAGTGAGGACTCACTGTATAGAATTTTGACAATTTTTTAAGCATTTTAATGATCTAGTTTTAGTTTTTCTTGTTAATTGGCTACCAGTGAGGGTACCTCTAAGAAAACAAAATGATTGATTAAATGTGAAAATCTTATTGATCAGAAAAATTCTTTGTGTATTACAAGAAATACTCAATAATGATAAGTCTCCCAAAAATTACATTCTTGCTCAAACGTCTGCTGAAATAATTTGACATTAAACCAGCTGAACACATTGTACTGTATCAGGCAGTTAAACTTTTTGTATGATTTTGACCTTTCTCTTTCCATTACTTGACTCTTTTTGACTTAGCAATTTAAATTATTTTATCATTTTGGCTATAATGCTGGATTTCCATTGTTCTTTTGACCTTGTGATTGCAAGTTATTAGCAGTTACATGCTGTTTCTTTATGACCTTGTGATTTAATCCTGGCATATTCTCATACCAATTCTAGCCTCTTTACCAAGTAGACTTTGGTACTTGTACATGTTTTCTGCAGGCTTTTAATGCTTTCACAATTCTGAAAAACCTTTTTAAACACATATCTCACTGTCCTTACTTCAGTGTTAAGCTTCATAGAGGACTAAGGTAGCTTAGTTTCTGCCCCTAAAGAATTCATGGTTGAATAAAAGTAAGAGTAAAATTAGTACCTCGATATCTACTGAAAGAAAACAAATTTCCCAAAGGAGTGTTAATTGAGACTGGAAAGATAGTGCAACAAACTAGAATACATACTTTGCATGCAAAAAGCTTGGGTTAGATTCCAGGCAGCACCAGAAGCTACCTCTGAGCAATAAGCCCGGAGTATCCCAAGCACTTTGCAATGTGGACCATCCCCAAAAAAGATCAACAAATGAAAGGAAAATTGACTAAAATAGAATATAACTGTTGTATGGAGGTGAGATAGACAAATACAGACAAGGAAGGGCCCTCCATGGCAATGAGTTCTAGGGATGTAATACACGCTCTTTGGATATAATAAAACTAAGAAATAGAATTTGAAGAAGTTATTCTTGTCACTAGCCCTATGGTTACTAGGATATGCCTTGTGGATACTGGAAATAAGAGAAGCTTCAGCAGGAAAGGAAGATCAAAGAAAGTCAACTAATCCCAATTCTTCCGCCTGGCAATCACAACAGGATGCTGACCTCACAGGGAACCTCACTTGAGGTAGGTTTGGGAAACACTGTATAAGCCAACATGGAAGAAAGGAAACACACAGATGTTCTCCTGAGGCCTGTGCACACAGTGCCCACATGCATATGTCTCCTGCACCTCCATTCCTGAAATGGGTACTTTCATGCTTTCCTACCTTCATGCTGTGTTGTGTACTGGGGTGCTTTTCCCTTATAGAGAAGCCCTAGTTCACTCTTGCTTTCATTACTCTCTTTCTTATCCTCTTTGACCCCATTCTTAGAATTTACAAGTAAAGCCCGTTTTTTCTTCACTGCATATTTCCTCCTGAAATTCTATTTGTGAGGGAAGGCAATGGATCTGAAATAGTTGGGAAAGTTCTAGGACTGACTTTGCTTTCCGTGCCTCAGAAAATCCCACAGTCCCCGATCTCTTCAGTTGTCTCCAGAGTAGCCAGAGGTAGGTAAAAAGAAAGCTGCCGGTTCTATTCTCAAGGCTGCCACATCTCTCCACCCTACTTCACATAAGTCACCCCAGGGACTTCCACTGGCATCATAAAGAAGTAAAAATCATTATTTTTTAGAAATTAATTTGAGGGCTACCTAGAAGAAGTCAACATCAGTGAATTCTGATTATCTGTTTGCTCTTTCCCCTCAAGGTGGATTCTAACTAACATGTAGTTGAAACAGGCAGGCTATTCTCAATGGAAGACACCTTTAAAGGAATCCTTAAAGTAACAGAGAATTTATTTTTGACAAGCATGTGACAATTGCTCATATCCTAACTGAAAAATAAGATGCCTATTTTTGGTTACTCCCACCAGAAAAAGTAAGGTTCTCAGTTGGCTTATGTGAAGCGAAGAGCAGAGAGAAAGAAAGCTTCACTCAGAAAGAAGAAACCTCAGTCTCTACTTGCCATCTCCTGTGGGCTGTCCCATTTTTGGCTGTCCCCCTACATTTTTAAACAGTCTTGTAATTTCTCAAGAACTTAATATTCTGTCCTGAGTTTAGGCTCAAGAGGAGACTAAGATAACAGGCTATGCCTAAGGCAAATGGCCAGACAGATAACAGAAGACTCAGACCAAGCCAGAGCATTCTGTAGGACACTTCTGCTCTTTGCAACATTCTGGTCAATTGATAAGGAAGGCAGAAAAAAAACAAAACAAAACATTTTTTAAATTATGTTTTAAATTACTTTATTTAAATATCGTGATTAGCAAAGCTGTTCATAATACCATTTTCCCTAGTTTCAAAGTTGTTCATGACTTAGTTTCAGATATATACTGTACAACAGCCTTCTTGAGTTCATATTTCCTGTCATTTTTCCAATTTCTCTTCTGCTTTCTGCCCTACCTGCCTCTGTAGCATTATTTTTCTTTCATTTTTTTTGCTTTTAGACACTGCAAAGAACCTTCTAAGGCCTAGACAAAATCCCTTACTTTTAACTTTGTCCTATACAAAGTTCCTTCCTACATTTTTCTTTCTCTCTTATTTTCCAATAAACAATTCTACTTTTCAACCCAATATTTTCATTCGTGATAATATTGAAGGACTTGGGATTGTGGACAAACAGAAACTCACCAGTCACATCTCCTGCACTACCTTTACCCACTTTTTTCACCCAGGCAAGTACTAGAGAAATATGGAACTTGTGTGGATGCTGGTGGAAGTCCCAGGGATGATTTAAGTGAAGTGGGGAAGAGAGAGAGGCAGCAGCCCTGAGTAAAAATATTGTCTCTCCTCACCTCTGCCAGCCTAGGGCAGCTGGGTAGATCTAGGACTGCAGTGAGCCTGATGTCCATTTGTTTTGCATGGCATTGGACTTAATCCAGGCCACCCAGGAGAGATTTCACTCAGTGAACAGTGGACATGGGCTGGAGTGAGGAATTGCTCTTGCAAGAAAAGAAAAGTCAGTCCTAAACCTTCTCCAGATATTTTGGGTCTGTGTTTTCCCCTCACAGAAAAGAATTTCAGGAAAGGACAAGCAATGGAGTAAAATAGATTGATGGTCTTCTTTTATTTTCCTTTCTTGGTCTTTGTTTCTGCTGGAGCTTCTCTGTGTAGGGGGCTTAGTCCTTTCAGGGTCTGCAATGGTGCCAGACGAGACTCTTACTAATGATAAGGTAACTTCTCCAAATTCTGTCCCTTGGTTTTAGTACATCATCTCAAGAATTTACTGCCATGGAGGTCCCTTTCCTACTTGCCTGCCTGCCTGCTTGTTTCAATGTTAAGTTGACTCTGAGCACCTGCACAATATAGGCCTTATGTCTATAGCAGCAGTCATCAAATCCACTGGAGTTCCACTCTTTCTGCCCAGCTTGGTTGATGATTCCTGCCACTCCATTTTTCAGGCAGCTGTGGAACCCAGGCTGGCACAAGAAATATCCCTCTACTGAAGAGGAAAGTCACTTCTCAATCTTGTTCAAGCTTTTTTTGAGTCCATCACCTTTCCCTCAAATAAGAAATAAATTTTAGGAGAAAACACACAGTAAACTCAAACAAGCTTAATTGGAAAATAAAAGAGGGAAGGAGAGAGAGAAAACACGGACTGCTCTAGAGTAGAAAGAGCAAGTGCATCTACCAGGCAGGGGTGTGCAGGCCATTTCTTGAGAGTGGAAATGTGTGCTAAAGTCAGAAAGTGCACATCTCAGGTTGACGGGGCCAAAGAGACAAGGCTAGGAAGGTTCTGATCTCAAGCAAATGTGAGCCAAGAAAACCCCTTTTCCTTGGCCAAGTCAGTTTATATAGTTTTCCTAAATTGCTCCTCTTCCATTGCTAGGATGGTTGCCAAGGGGGAGAGCTTGGAGCCATTGATGGTCTTTAGAAATTCCTCACTGGCCTTTGTTCCAGAAGTGGAGCCATTCCTTCAGGTGGTCCAGCAAAGTCATAGGAGTGAAGTCTCTGAGGCAGACATCATTCTAGGTTTGAGGAAAGGCGTATTGTTGGAGTTTGTTGAACATTGACCCTAGTCTTTACTCTGGTATGCCAGATCTTTTCATGAAAATGTCGCAGTAGGCTAGAATGTTCGTCATGGGAGGGTTTTCATAGTTCAAATGGGAAGGTTATCTGTTAAGTATGAGTGACTCAACAATCTTGGCAAATTTACCTCCCTAATTTTACTTCCAGAACATATATGAAGAAGAGATTGTATGTAGCTAGATGACTAGGAAAAGTTCAGAAAGAGAGAAGTATCAAGTGCATCTTGAAGTTACATGAGCATGGGTGGAGTTGAGAGAAGAGCATAGGCAAGACTGGGAGTGATTTTTTTTTGGTTTTTGGGCCAGAGTTGCTGATGCTCAGGGGTTACTCCTGGCTATGCACTCAGATATCGCCCCTGGCTTGGGGGACCATATGGGATGCCAGGAGATGGAACCGTGGTCCATCCTACGTTAGTGCGTGCAAGGCAAATGCCCTACTGCTTGCACCACCACTCCGGCCCCTGGGAGTGATTTCTCGATGATTGGCCATGCCTAGGGCAGTTGGAGCACAGGTTTCCCTATTTGTCTGACTGAAGCAAATGCTTTGCTATGGCAAAGATAAAAGAATACAAATGATAGTCATTTAAAGGCTCTGTTGATTTAAAATCAGCAAATTACAACAATTGGTTTAACCTATATATTTTTAATTGTGTGAAGAGTAGTGAACTGAATAAATTAATTAAAAAGCACATGGAGTTAATTGAGTTCACATCTATTAGCTGTGCAATCTCAGGCACATTACTTAGCAGATCTATTCCTCAGTCCCTGTTCCTGTAAAAAAAAAACCAACCAGATAATAGTTAAAACAGTACTTGGCATATAGAAAGAACACAATAAATGGTTGCTATTATTACTTGGAAACAGTCTGCTTAGGGGTCAAGTTTCACTTCTAGCTGGTGTTCTCTGCACTTAGGGAGATACTATCTGCTAATTTCCTGATGACTGCTGTAAATCAATGACTGGGAGCTCTGCACAGAGCCATGATCTGGGAGGGTTGGGCCAGGCTGAGCTTAGACTTGAAAGATTACTAGAAAAAAGGAATAAATATGTGTATTTCAAATCTTACAGCGTAGGTAGAGAGGTTTGAAGCTTACCTGAAATACTGAAAAGTCACTTTGCTTCAAGTAGGCAATTTTCCACATTTAAGCCACAAGATGCTCAGTGCAGTTGCCATCTTTGAGAGCACAGGTGTGAGGCAGTTAGGCATGGATGTGTGATTTCCGAGTTTTTCAACTGATACAAAGAAAGTCTGATTGCTTTGCTGTGGTGCCTAACAATAGGCAGCAGCTGTGGGTTCACTCAACAATTGCTGGGAGGAAACATTTTTTCCCTCTCGGGTATATTTAAATCAGGGAGGTTACTTTGTGGAAAGGACCTGGAAGAAATTGCTGCTTGTAGTGAAACCTTTTCATGCCAGGAAAGACTAGTTTTGTCAAACTTCCCTAAAAGATTAGCTATATTTTCAAGGAATGATTATTTTTAGAGTACAGATTATTTTTTTTTAATTGGCAGTGTTTTCCTCAGCGTTTTTATGTCTTGTTCACATGTAAGAGATTATTGATTATGAGAGAATAAAAAATGAACGAATACTTTGGGGCTCATTGAATCTCCATGAGGAAAATGCATCAGTCTCTGCAGTGAGTTGAAAAGTAGGATTCACTTCTAATTCTGTTAGATTTTTGTTTGGGGCCTACACTTACAGTACCTACTGTGCTCAGGAATAGACATTGGCCTGTACTCAGGTATCACTCCTGGCAGGGCTCAGTGGACTATATAGGGTTCTGGGAACTGAACCCAGATTGGTCATTCAGAGTATTATTAGTCAAACCCCTAATTTTATTAGTTATTGTCTTGAGTGTCTACAATGGACCAGGCGTTGTAATAAGCATTTGGAGATACAAAAATATTCCTTGCCCTCAAGAATATTTCCTGCTGGAATTCCTGAGAGGAATTGGAGACTTAAAAATAGAGATTTGTGGGGCGAACACCCTACTCACTGTTCTATTGCTTTGACCCCATAAAGGTTTCACTAAATCGCTAAATATTGGTAAGAGACCAAGACTCCTACAGGGAAGCCCCAGACAGATGGTTTACTGCAATTTGAGGCAGCTTGAAGACACTATACCTGGAGAGCAGAGCCAAAAGGAAAATGAAGACACATGATTTCTTTATCTTTCCAGTGTATTTCTATTTGCATTTTGGGTGAAGGGACGATGAGAATGGGAAATACCCGGATAGCCAAAGATGATGTGAAATCAGCGGAAGAGATCATTTTATCCTGACCTTCTTCGTTCATTGACTGATGCTAAATTCTGCATTCAAACCGATTACAGCTTTGCAGTTAAAATCTGCACGGATCAGTCTTCTGTAAGCTGTGCAAAGTGTGCTAATAACCATGCTCCTGTGAATTCAGCGTTGAAGGACTTCAGGAGGTGTCACCGCTCACGTACAGCTCAGATACAGAACTTGCTTCGGGGGGTCATCAGGACATCTTACAAGAACTTGTCCTAAGCTCAGTTCTGGAGCTGGGGTTGTCTTCAGTCTTGCTACTTTAGAAACTGTTCTATCTATTCCTAGGTTCCATAGCAACTCAAATTTCAAAATAAAAGATATTTCCAAGGAAAAGGCTGCAAATGTTTGATGGCAAAATATCTCATTGTACCCAAGAAGCCAAATTAATAAATTACCTTCAGCTTCTTGGCAAGAACACAACATATATATCAGTTTTGTGACTTTGGTCTAGTCACTTCCCGCTAATATAGTTTCCCTTCCATCATACGGGAAAGTTTTTTTTTTTTTATCTCATGGGGCTATAGCGTTGATTAAATGAGACAGTATATGAAAATGCAATGTAGTCTCAAAAGTGCAGCAGGACATTCTATGAGAAATAATATCCCAGAGGAAGTGAGATGTTCAGCTACTTGCATCAGGAGATAGTAAGAATGGGTTTCAACTTTTTTTTCAGATATTTGTTTTTATTTTCAAGTTGCATAACTGAAATTCTTTAAGAAACAGAATAAATAATATAGAATATATTGCTTATTTAAAATGAAGTATCAATTTTAACCATGAAATCATAGTTGAAAAGGTCAATTGTAAAATATTAAAAATTTTTTTTTGGTTTTTGGGCCACACCCGGTGATGCTCAGGGTTTACTCCTGGCTATGCACTCAGAAGTCGCTCCTGGCTTGGGGACCATATGGGACATGGGGGGATTGAACCGTGGTCTGTCCTAGGCTAACACTGGTAAGGCAAACACCTTACCTCTAGCACCATCACGCCGGCCCCAAATTTTTATTTTTTAAGGCATGCTATTTTCAGATGTTTTCCTGAGAGTTGGAGGATATTAGATGACATTCTATTGTAAAATAAAGTCCAAGTTCAGGACAATCAGGAACAATGTAAGAGAAGAAGAGTACAACCACAAGCCAGAGGACTAACCTGGAGGTTGAAAACCAATAGAGCATGGGCTCTGAAATCAAGCTGTTTGGCCTCACAGTCCGATGCTGATGTTTCAACTCTGTCATCGTCTTGCAAATGTTAAATTCTGAGACCAGCTTCTCCATCTGTAAAATGAGATAATTATCAAGTCTAATTTTATGGGATATTTATGAAGAGTGCATTATTCTGTAATAGTGTTTAGTACATAGGGGGGCATCCAGCACACTGTGAAGTGCTGTTAGAAAAAAAGCAGTAAAATGAGCAAAATTCCTTACATTGTGCAGCTGTGATCAATTTTCACACATGCAAGCACAATGAGTTATTCCAACTTTGCAGGATTGGTAGGACAAGAAACATCACCATCATCTCATTTTTCTGAGAGTTTGATCTTCCCCTTGAGGATTCTCAATTAGCAGAAGACATGCTTGATTATGATCCTAAACTTGCATCTTTATGTAAGGTTCTAACAGAATTCTGAGAAATTCCAGATGATGGCAGTTAGGAGGAGAGTCTTTTAGCCAAGGACCTCGCTGGAAAAGCCTGGGCTTATGTTTGGGTCTTGATCTACCATGTGTAATATGAAAAAGTGATTTAATAAGTTATGGACAGTGGCAAATGAACCTTCAGGACTTCTGTGTGTTAGGTAATACACCCAAAATGGAACCCTTACTTCTGTTTCAATTACTAATAAATATATTTCATCTTGAATTAGATTGCAACTTCTTTCTAATTAAAGGATGCTATTGTCTATTTTGCTCTGTAAGCCTTTCCCACGCCTGTTTCTTATGAGGCTGTCTTTAAAAAAAAAACAACTTCTTTGTTAATCACACAAAATAACTCTGTCATTTGGGGACCTACTCTGTATTAATGAATATAGATTGGAGTCTTCCTAATTGTTCTCTGAATACCTCCCAATTTTCAGGACAGTAATTGATTTCAATATTCTTCTTTAGTGCACCTTCTGTAACTCTTGAATCCCATAATTTTCTAATTTAGTATTTGTATGCTTGTACCCTCAGTAGTATTTCAGTTGGATCCTATTATAATCCTGGAATTCTAAGAAGCCACCAATTTGGAGTGTATTTATCATTAAGCTAATTTATTTTTAGTATGGCTTAAGCCATTCCTTTAAGCACACCTCAAACACAAACTGAAATTTCTGAAAAAACAATAGTACAGAAGCAGTTCATAACGGAAATGCAAACAAATCATTTGACTTTAGTGAAAAGTGTACTGCAAAGTTTTCCATATTTTTAGCTGTATAGTATAATAAAGTGCGGTACAAAGAAACCACAATCAGATATTAGATGTTTGTTGTAAATGAAAGAAAATAGCTCAGAAATAAAATGAGCTCATTGATAAGATATTTCATTTCACCCAAGTTTATTTTCAGTCTAACTTTAGAATGTATATTCAAGAAGTATATTTGAATATGTTTCTATATAATGATCGTTTTAGGTGATGAAATTTTCCCAGTCTTACATCATTATTTTCTCAAGTCCATGTTCAAAAATTTATTTATTTAAAATTTGGAGAAACTACTTGTACCCACCACAAGATATTCTTCCATTAGTTTATGCCTCTGAGACCTCAAAGTTTCTTATCAGATATTTTCTGAGGAATATCTGAATTGATAAAAAAAATCTATATAACATTTTTACTTTCATCACTGTTATTTTACTATAATTAGCTTTATTGACAGGCATTGTTGAACTGGATTTCCCACCTCTCTTCCCTCCCTGACTTCAACCCATCATATCATACACTATATTTAGAACAGTATTTCCAAGATTGTGGCTTCCCTTTGTTAGATCTTCAGTGGTTCTTGATTCCTATTTCCATTGGTGCAGAATGCTGATCCCATAATCTGATTTCTGAACTTATGTCTTCAATTCTATTTGCTGTGACAATTTCATATATCAGATGCCAGTCAAACTATTGTGATTCTTTGAACACTACATAAACAATTCACACACACCCCTGCCTACTTAAGCTGTTCCTTCAACCAGCAATAATAACCTCACCATCTCTCTCTCTGCATTTTATGTGCCTGCTTTTGTTAAGACATACTTGGGGCAGACTTGGGACCCTGGTTTAAAATAAAAGATTCTACATAAGTAAACAACTTTAGAAATTCATAGATTGATTTTTCTCTCACACAACAGTCTTGTTTTGTATCAGAATGTCAGTGACAGCTCTGCATGGTCATTTAGTAAAAGACTCCTTATACATTATCAACTTGACGAGCAATTATTCTCCTATCCCATAGGATAATTTTATCCAACCTCATTTTGGTTGAATTCCCCCCTTCTGCATTTTGTTCCCTATCTGTAGCACCCTCTCCAATAGCTTGCCCCCCTAGTATAGTGCCATGGCTCCTAATTTCTGTGATTTTCATCCATGGCCCCTTGAATATCCTGTGGTCACTCAAAGGATGAGATGGCCTCTAGTAGAGAAACACTGCCTTGGTGTGTGACTTTCCCAGTTAACATGAACTCCCTAATCTCATCCACATTACATCCAACTAGAGACTAAAGAGTTTACATCTTAGTTGACCTGGAAGTTTAATGTGCCACTTCTGGTCAATTTCCCTTGAAAATATATATGTCCCATACACATGAATACAGAGACTAGACAATGTAGTGCAGACATGTATAGAAAAGACAAGGACGTATTTTTGTTGTTGTTTTGGCGGTCCCAGTCTGCCCAGAGTTGCTCATGATTTACACCTGACTGCACTCAGGGATTACTGCTGGTGGTGTCAGGGGCCCATACTGGGTGCTGGGACCAAATCCAGTTCAGCTGCATGCAAGTCACATGTCCTACCATTGGACCCATGGAGACATGTTTTATATGGAACAACTTTATGTCACATTGTTGAAATATGCTTCAGATAGCATTTTTCTTCAGCCTTTCTCAGACTCTCAACTACAAGTATTTTATTTTTCCTCTAGAGTATTCTAGTTGAAGACTCCTCCACCTGTCATAGTATAAGAATCGCCTGTAGCTCTTATTAAACTACAGAGTCTAAGCCAGTCAGATTTTCATTTCTAACAAGATCCTAGATAATACTTAGACTTGATCATCAGAAGAAACTTCGTGTTTAGAGGTTTTGAGTCCTTTACTTATACTCACTGTGGGGTATAACTTTTCCTACTTCCTAATATATATTCATGGGCTTATGTTAGCCTCCTTGTTGGAGTTAACTCAATATTGGATTTCTTTGATATCTCTTTCTTACCATCCCTTTCTCCAAAAATATGAAGTTTGGGGGCCAGGGAGATAGCACTGCATTGAAGGTACTTGCTTTGCATATATCTGTCCACCCAGTTCAATCTCCAGCACTACATATGGTTCCCCAATTGCCATGAGCATCTTTAGGAATGATCTCTGAGTATAGAGCTAGTAGTAAGGCGTGAACACTTCCAGATGTGACCCAAAAACCAATAAAAAAGGATAGAGTCTTGTATACTTAGAGGTATGTATTGAATAATTAATATCTGATGGTGTCAACTAATTCAGAGTGTTAACCACAAACTTTTGGAAGGCAACAATCCTTATGCCAAATTTTGGGCTATGCTTAGCTGCAAATACTTGTCTGAAAATGGTCTGTTGAAATCCCTACCCCCACATAACCCAGCCAAATTAAGGATGAACTTGCCAAAGAAGCGAGCTGAGGTAAGTGGAATTCAGCAAATTGAATCCATATTTTGTTAAGGACTTTCCCCTCCATGCGCTGTGACATTTCAAAAGAAATGTTAATCCCTGTGTTTGGAATTCATTTCTAGAGAGCCCCCCTGTTTAACAAGAGCGATTTTTGTGCCCACAAAGCCTCATGAGCCAGTTTGATAAATTTTGTTGAAGAGATGGCTGGGTTTTTTTCACCTGGAAACACTCAATGATCTTCCATTTGGAAAGTCTCAAGCTGGGTTCCAATTAAAGCTGGATGAGAATGATTCTTTTCTACTTGGCACCATTTTATCCTGTTTTTTCTCGGTTCTGACATATGTAGTCATGTTCTTGGTTTTGCATGTGGTAGAAGAAGGGAAAAGAGATGAAGTAGATTGGAGTTTTTTTATCAGAATAGAGAGCCCCCAAACACAGATTACTTTGTTATCTAGCCCGAGTCAATGGCGCAAAGAAAGCCTGGGATCCCTATTTTTTACTCTTAGAACCTGCATAGGACAACCTCTAATGGGGAATATCATCTATTTAAAATTTGTTGTAAATGAGAGGTAAAACTGAGGTTTATCTTTGTTTCTGTTGTTTGGTTTGGGGGCCACATCCTGGAGTACTCAAGGGGTACTGAGTACTGGCTCTGCACTCAAGAATCACTCCTGGCAGGCTCAGAGACCGCATAGGATGCTGGGGATCAAACCCTGGTCAGCCGCATGCAAGGAAAGTGCCATACTTGTAGCAGTATCTCCACAACACTCCCGTCTAAATTTTGTATTATGAGCCTGTAGTATGTTACCAAGATTTTAGGAACTTTTAACCTAGTTGGAAAAAAAATAAGGAGCTTTAGTCCTGCTATTGTAATCACAGAATACAGAATTTCAGAGTTTAGTCCTCATAACTACCAGCCATCACCTTATTAGGCCTTAATTCCATTACTGGACTTTGGAGTTGAGAAAAAGATATTAAAATATGCTTCATTTAAAAAATTATATAAGTACCTCATTATCCTGTGACTATGTAAATGTGTAGGATATCTAGCACAGTGTTCTAATAAATTGCTATTTCTCATAGTAGTATATATAAATATATTAAGTCGACATTTCATAGTTTTTGACCCTCTATTATACAATATACTCCCTGGAGAAAATCTTATGGCATTATAATTTAAGAACAAAAATATTCCCAGTAGGAATGGGACTAGGGTTAGACAAGTAAGGCCCTTAAGAGAAAAAAATTAAGAAGATGCTCATTCAAACACTCTGACCTTATACATTCATGACATTGAAGGTGAGAGACTCTTTAACATTTGTACTTTTTGGACCTGGATTGACTTATTTTAGCCCAAATCCTGATGATCAAATACCACTTTTGGAAAGAATTTGGATAATAGTCTACAATCCCTGCCCTACATTCACCACCTTTCTTTTTGGTAAATGTAGAAAGCCAACAAATACAGACACCAGAGAATGAAAATGAAATTTTAGCAATCATGATTTTATTCATCATGTGGATATAAGACTGGCATTCTGCTCATTTGCCTTCTATGCTACAGCTAAACAAAGTCTTGACATAGATTTTATAATGAGCCTGCATTCATTATTGACTTTGAGGCTCTCCTTGGACTTAACTTTTGACATTGCTTTTTGCTTTCAAAGCCCCCTGGTTTTCAGACCATCAATGGAACATCTAAATGCAAGCAAACACATCATTCCTAGCCACTGTCTAACTATATTCACTTGCAAGGCATATGCGAATACCACCTAATTAGCTGTGACGTGCATTTTGGCATATGTCGGAAGTTAAAGCCACTTCCTTAGAGGAACTCAAACTCCAAATTTATCTTTATTAAGGCCTTGTCCAAATGATAAATATACACTGCCTCCTTGCTATCTACTGCTTGGAAATAAATCACTTTAGGATTGATTTGCTAACGGCTTTCTTCACTCTAAGGGTCCTCCTGCCCCAGAGGTCACACTGTCCTTCTTCACAAATGCTGATAACCAAATAGAAGACACTAGCTTGGCTATACAGTAAACAAAGAAGGAAATCTGGGGCAAGGAGGAATATCCCCTCTTGCACAGTCCAGAAACAACAGCACCCCTCAAAGCATAAGGTCCAATTTTATAATTTGGCAGGGGGAGTCCTCCAAACCATTCTTACATATGTAAGTAAATAGAATATATTTACTTAGTTTTTAGTAAAGTACCAAGAACTTTGGGACAACAGGTTTTTGAATCAAATCTCAATGTTATAGCATTTATAAAGTTTAAGATATACTTGGGTGACATTGAACAAATATTGAGAATTTTCTTTCCTTCTAAGTTATTTCTCTTAAGTTGCTCTGTCCAAGAACCTATCAAAGATGTTAAGCAAAGACTTATAGTAGAGTTTGTAATTCTCTTTCTGGAGTTTCTCACATAAGAGAAATACAGATGACTTGTGAAAAGCTTCGGCTTTAGAAGCAAACGTCTGCTGTATGTCTCTTCTTAGAAATATAATCTCTCATCTAGGGATTTAGTCAATGACATGTGCAGAACCTTCTGATTGAGAAAAAAATCGCACATAAGTAGATCCCTCTTGGTTCAAACATGCAGTTCAAGTGACAGCTAAATAAAACTGGTTGACTATGGGAAATTAAAAAAACAGATCTTGCATCTCCTCTCTATTATGGCCTTATTTTCCACATGGGACCGTAGGTCAACTCTTGTTCGATCTACTAATTTTTCAAGGAAAGTAGATAATGATTTTTTAACACGATAGTTCCTATTTTTTAAGAGTTGAAAAGTTAAATAAAAATGGGAAAGACCTTCCCAGGAGTGCTACAGATTACTAGGGCTGCACCCGCAGTGTTTGAGGGGACCATATATTACCAGGGGAGTAACAAACTTGATTATTGCACATGCAAGGCAGGTACTATACTTCTTTGAGCTTAAAGAAAAAAATTAAGTCACTATGTTTGTGGGGGAGATGCAGATATATTATATGTGAAGAAATGTATTTCTCATTAAGTCTTCAAGCCAATGTCTAGCCTGTTTTTGGTTCCTTGATTATGACCAGAACACTTCTCACACTTGATGACTAGCATAATTCAGCCAGTCAGGTGCCAGTATATGAAAATTTTCTTTTAAACAGGTTAACGATGATCTTGTCTCAGTACACCTCAGTGGCCTAAATCTTCCTGCAGTATAGCTCCCACACATTTTCCACATAAAACAACTTTAGATTTTTCCTGAATCAGATCCAACTGATTATACTACCTTCATCTTAAACTGAAGTCATAAGAACCCCCATGGAAAACATATTTCCTGAGGAAGAAGGGCATGAAAACAATGCTGTCTCAAACAGCTTGATTTTTTTCAAATTCTTTTTATATTTCTTCTCTCAACTGTTTACTTCAGGTTTCTTTTGTCTTTTCCTGGTCTATTTCTTAATGTAACAGTTGTTGACTGATAGAAGTAGAGCAGGTATTCAGGTGTAGATTTTCTGAGCAAATGTGTGCTTTAAATTCATTCCTTTTAGATAGAAGCAACACTTCTTTGCTTTGTTTTGTGTCCTCTATGTTTTATAGCATCTTGAAATTTTTCTGATCTTGTGAACTTCAATGTGAATTGACTTAACAGCATGTGGAAATTCAGATATCTCCCAAAGATCCTTTAGGCTAACTGCCAGGGCAGCCATGTTTTTTTGTTCCCGACTTACTGTATTTATTTGATGTGAAAGATAGCCCCAATCCCACGTCACTTTTTGTAACATTCCAAAGAATGTTGGGAAGGTTTCCACAATGACCTTTCTGTCTCAGTTCCTCACCTCACTGTTCAATATTATTCTGGAAATGATGAAGTTTCTTCTCTAGATTGACAGAACAACTAATCTAACTAACTAACTAACTAACTAACTAACTAACTAACTAACTAACTAACTAACTAACTAACTATCCTAACTAACCCTTCTGAGGTTTGGTTGTTAACACTCAAGTCAAGTTTTTAGTTAGGATAGGGGTTCACCACCTTGAACTTAAACTCTAAAAAATGTTTATAGTACCGAGAAATCTTATTCTTTGAAATCTTAGCTGGTAAGAATTTTATTTGAAATAGTATCACTAATAATGGAACTGCTCATTCCATCTTGAATCAGTCTTGCTTTCTATTCAAGCCACAGAGCTTCATGCAGGGATCTCAAACTCAATTTACCTGGGGGCCGCAGGAGGCAAAGTCAGGGTGATCCTTGAGTGCAAACTCAGTAGTAAGCCTTGAACATTGGGGGGTGTGACCCAAACAACTAAAACAAAACAAAACAAAACAAAAAAGATTCCTCTAGGGCAGGGCCACAAAATGTTGTAAGGAGGGCTGCAAACGGCCCGTGGGCCGCGAGTTTGAGACCCCTGAGAGGGATTTAAGATTTCCAAACATATTGATCTTCATTCTGAAGTTTCCAAGGAGACAAGACCCTGGGTCTATTTCTCAGCTCAGGACTCATCAGTCCTTTGTATGCCATACTGCTCAACTTTAAGATCATCAATTTGTGCCTTCATTTACATTGTTAGTTACATTCTTCTTGGGCCTGCCTGCCATACAAAGCAGGCTTGATACTGAAAATTGCTCTATGGCTCTTTTTAGCATTAAGGTTCCTGTGCTGTGATAAGTTAATAAAGTGAACTTTGTGTGATTATAGGGCTTCTCCTGATGGGTTTTTACAGATTGGTGTTCTCACTTTCTGCTATAAGCATTTATTAAAGTATTTGTCCCAGTATATTCAATTCTCTTCCTAAGAGGCTTTGTTGTTCATTGCATTATTGCTTCTATGAAGACAGGGAATTTCCCCTTCTTCTGTACTATGCAGTAATGTGTGGGCCATAGTGAAAGGACGAACTAATGAATTCTGTCAGTGGTATAGGCCAAGAGAAATAGTAACTGAGGTTTGCCAATGACCTTGCATGAGCTGTCTCAACTTTGATCCCTACACCTCCAGGAGTGATCCTTAAGCACAGAGCCTGCAGTAAGCCTTGAGTATTGCTGGGTGTGGGGTCACAAACATTCTATCAATCAATGTCAAGCATATCTCTGGCTCAATGTTTAGCAGGAGTTTGGATGAAATATTTCACATCTCTGTTGAGTTTGGGAGTTTTAGCTATAAAATGAGGTTGGTGTTCTCTATCTTACTGGGTGGTTATGAGAAGTAAATGAAGTGAATTATGTAAAGGGCTCACCATGGAATCTGCACATGATAAATGCTCAGTAAACATTAGCTGACATTTTTCATTTTTACATCCCTTGGCCTTCATCTTTCCAGATGCCATGTGCTTGCATATAGCTGTGCCTCTGCTCCTATTGAGCACTAAATTTTATTTTGCCCTTCCTGTAGTAACATGTTTGTCTTCTTTAGTTGTAAACTGTTATCAGGCAAGGCCTCTGCTTTATTTATCCGTGTATCAATTTAGATGACTGCATAGTAGGCCTCTAAATATGTGTGGTTGTATTGTGGCCTGCAGAGGAAGACTTCCGTAAATATGCAGAGCCAGGCCTGATTGGCTTATGCAGTGCACGGAGTGAAAACTAGATGATTATGTTACAGCATTAATAGCTTCTTTCCTGAGAAGTTTCAGAATCTATCAGTTGAAGAGGAGGGCAGGTGCAGTGAAGGTGCTTTTCTTAAGTGAATGCTGTTAACCCGGAAAATGAGAAGGACCGACAAGTTGGGTGTAGATAAAACTGGTCATTTAATGTCTCTATTTCTCAGGAATTTCCACTTGAGTTTAGTTTAGCAATTTAGAGCAGCTGGTAAATTATGTGTAGCTAATCTGTAACCAGAGACCATTGTCTAGAGCTACCCCAGACTTTTGCTCTCCTGGCAACCAGGTCAGAATCTGTGACCTCTTTGCCATTTAGACCCTCCAGAGACAGACACTAAAAGCAGAGGAAGCTGTACTTTCCTGTTGTGCAAGCTCAGCTCTGAGTGACTCTCTACTTGGGGAATACTTATGCGCCTCCCCTCTTGGCTTTCTCACACAGGCTCTTAAGTGCAGGGTAGAGACAGGGAAATAAGAACCAAGGCCTTGCTAGCTGCAAGATTACTCCTTGGCCAGGGCTGCAGGCTTTGCAAGTATGTGAACTCAAGCTGGAAACCTGTCACCACATGGACCCTCCAGGGAAATATTGGGTATGGTTCTAGAGGTCCCCAAACACCATCAAGGTGTTCTGGGTGGTCCTGAGCAGTGCAAGACCCAAACAGCTCTGAATCTTTAGGCCTTATTATTTAACTGCCTGACTGATAGACTGAGAATTTCTAAGAGTAGCTCCTGGGCCATCTGTGCCTTGCTTGGAAGATTACCTTCCAAAGCAAAGCAAAGCAAACCAAAAAAACCCAAACACTCAAGACCTTGAGAAGCATAAGAGGACAGTGTTCCTTGAACATTCTTTTCCACCACAAATTCCCACCTTTTAGTCCAATTATATTTAGTATTCTTCACATAGGCCTCTTAGAGCCTTATTTCTGTGGTATGAATCTTTCTATAAAGGTGCATTTCAGTGTGCTGTTGGAGAGTGATGTGCATAGTGGTCCCTGTGAACTACATTGTATTGGCTCCAGCATCCTATTGCCTGAGCTTTGACGTTTTATGACAGTAGCCTAGGTTGCTCACTTCCTGTTCTTTTCCTTATAACACAAATGCAATAGCTACAACAACAACAGCAACAAACATTAAATCTTCACATATTCAACAATTGGGTGAAAAATTAAATGATTCCTTGTATATTGTATCAAGAATGGACTTCTGGCTGCTAATTGTTAGTAGTAATTTGAATAGAATTCAAATCAGTAAGAACTGTGGTTTGGTTTGTTTGGGTTTGATTTTTGTGCCACACCTGGCTATGCTGGGGGCTTACTCCTGACTCTACCCCCAGCCATCATTCCTGGTGGGCTCTGGGACCCTATGAAGCACTGGGGATTGAACCCAGGTTAGCCATTTGACATGCAAGGCAAGAACTTCAACTACAGTCCTATCTCTTTGACCCCAGGACTATAGTTTTGCGACTCTGGAATAATCTCTGTGAATTGACAAAACTGCATTGAAAGTCAAACTTCAGCTACTCTGATGTTAAGTACTTGAGCCTTCTCATATAGAAGACATAATTGTGTCTTCATTAGATATGGTAAAGCTGACAGGGAGTAGTTTAATCAAAATATAAATGAGTACTACCTTACTCAGTTTTATATGTCAACTTTGGTCCATGCCCCCATAACAATCAGCTAATAACTGTCTCTTTCCACTTTAGTATAGCAATTTCTGCTGCCAGCAGAAGTGCTGCAAATTAAATGTGTTTACTCTAGCTTAGAAGACAAGGATGAGTGAAAAGTGTGGTGCTTTCTTGCAATCAGTCCAGTTGGGGGAAGCAGAGGGACAGCTAGAGCTTTCTTTGGCTAGAAATGCTTAACAAGTATGAGGTTTGTTTTCCTAATTCCTTCCATTTTCCTAGGTATCTCTTGCTCATTCTTCAGCCTCTGCCCAGCAGCCTCATATGGACCCTCTGTCTTATCTCTATTTTCCAGGCTAGAACTATTACCTATTATGTCCCTAGTCACTTGGAGAAACCTACACATGGACCAGGACTGTAGTGACTGTTGATTTTTATTTATATATATAGTTTTCCTTCAGAGCAAAGGGAGAAAAATATATATTATTATAATATATTTTATATTATTATATTATATTAATTATATTATATTATATTATTATAATATTATATATTATATACATGTGTGTTTATGCTGGTAGAAGTTTAAAAATAGACTCTGAAAAGTGTATGTGGATATATGTATATGTGTGTTCCTGCATTTTACTTATATAAAGGATAGGTGAGACACAAATTTAAAAATAAAATTCACATGATTTTATTTATTAACTTATTGAAAATATTAATTGGTTTTTGAATCACATCTGGCTATGCTTAGGGTTTACTCCTAGCTCTGTACTCTGGGGTCACTCCCAGCAAGGTTCAGGGACCATGGTAGAGTATACTGTGGATACAACACAACTTAGCTTTATGCAAGGCAAACAACTTACCCCCTACTATCTCCTTCATTTTACACTATTTATTTTAAGTTTCATATAGCCAGTTCACTCTCACAGAATGCCCTTTTTTATTTCTGCTGAATGCTTGTTTCTGTAGCCAACCAATGGTTACAACTGAGTGAGTTTCATCCTGATGTTTATATTGGTTGATATTTTCCTTTATGTTAATGAGTAAGAGGAGATTGAAATAATAAAGATGCATTACTGACTTATATTTATTCTTTAGTAATGTGAAGAACTCTCTTGTCAAGCAGGTAGTAGTTTTCAAACACTGGAAGATGTGTCCTTCATTTCTGTGTTAGTCATAATGTAATGGCTGTAAATATTACATGCTTTAAAATTTAATTTTCATTTTGAATAATTTATCACCTTGTGTGGGCATCTCTCCAGCAGTGCTTGTGCGCCAGGGATCACTTCCACCACTACTTGGCCCTATATTGTGGGCCTGCTGATGTAGTGCCACCCTTGTCCAAATGTGTTGAGGGGTCCCTAGGCCACATCCAGTGATGCTTCATGAGTGTTTGGTGCTGGGGATTGAATTTGGAACCTCCATATGTCAGATATATATGCTCCTGTCCAATGATCTCCCAGCCCCAACATTTTATCTTTTAAAAGTTTCTAGATAATAAAGTGCTTAGCCTTGATTTTTAACATGCTAATTCCCACAGTGTAAATACTCCTCAGTTTGGCTGATGTCTAGCAAAAATGTGATATTCCTGAATGAATAGTCAAAGGAAGAGCACAGTCACGGGGCAAGTCACAAAACAAATGTGACAGAAACAAAATAGCCTCAAGGTCATAGATATAACAACATGTAATACAATAATAAGGACATCATATGTTAGAAGTGTTACCCTAATTTAAAATTTACTTATAGATATTCACAACTCAAAGCTGTTCTTTTAGTCACTGTGATTTATAGTACTGCCAATGATAGGGTTCATGCAGACAGTATTCTAACACCACACCCAGTCCCCAGAGTGTCATTTTCTTCCATATAGTCTCACACATTCCCCTGCCCCCAATTCTCTTCCCTTCTCTTCCCACCATCATAAACTGCTCACTGCTCAGTTCTGTAGCCCGGTTCACAGATTCACTTCATTTTTGTGTTACTTTGGTTGCATATGTTATTCCTCATAGAACTTCAATTCTTAATAATGTCTGGCTAATATCTGGTTCCAATCATTTCTGACAATTTAACATTTGATTCTTAAAAGCAGAGGTAGGCCAACTCTAGCACATTTGGAAACCTCTAAACTTTCCCATGACCATTCATGGAATGGATATTGCATGTAAACGGATAACTTTCAAGATTCCTTAGCTCTCAACAACCTTAATAGTAGATTATTCAGTACTCCTGCTTCTCATTGGGTTCTGGTATACTCTTATGTCCCATAAATTCTTCTATAAATCCAGAGTGGTAATTACCCAGATAATTATAAATAAGTCTGCCCTTACCATGTGTTAGTGTTTGTTTTCTGGACTTAGGTATTCATCTGTTCTTACTATCTCCCTTTTAGTTGCTTCTATTTCTCAGTGCTGCTCTTACTCTGCCACACTCTCATTTTTAATCTCCCCACCCTGTGACCCTATTATTCTTCTCCAGACACTAACAACAAAGAACAGAAGTGCTCATGGGACTGGACACCAGGATTATTTATCTCAAAGCAGGAGACAATGAATCTATCTGATTTATATATATTTTTGGAAGAAGTGCTCACTCAAGCAGAAAAGTTGATGTTTTACAATATTTTTGGATACTAATTTTTACTTAAACATAGTTTAAATATATAGAAAAAGTACAGAGTTCTTCTATATCTTCCACACCACTTCCCCTTGTTAATATGTATTTATGGTTCAAATATCATAATTATGAATTGATTTTAATTTTTTTTGACTGGAGCCTATAATTTACTCCAAATTTTGTCTGTATTCTCTAATGTCCTTCTGACTGCTTAAGGATTCAGTAGAATATACCACATCCCGTTGTCATATCTTGTTCTTACATTTAATGACCATCTTTTTCCTGAATTCTCTTAGAATATGATGATTTCTAAGAACTTTCTTGTATATCAATTAACTCCTTCAAAGTTATAAGACTGCTCCAACATTTTTAGCATGTTACTCAGCTGAGACTTGTCTACATATTTCTTTCAAAGTTTGATTTGGTTATAGACTTTAGGGAGGTCAAGTACCATCCCATACATACTGTCAGCATGACTTATAGTTGATATTGAATTTGATCATCTGACAGAGGAAGTGCTTTGAAGGTACTTCCACAATAAAAGCCTCTTAATTTTTTTAATTCTAGACTGTACTCTTTAAAATTATGTCATTTATGCCCAACCATCATGTAAGGAGTAGGTACAAAGTTGAATTATTTGAATTCTTTTTTTTTCTTTTCTTTTTTTTTTTTTTGTTTTTTCAGACCACATCCTTTTGATGCTCAGGGGATACTCCTGGCTAAGCACTCAGAAATTGCCCCTGGCTTGGGGTGACCATATGGGATGCTGGGGGATCGAACCGCGGTCCTTCCTTTGCTAGCGATTGCAAGGCAGACACCTTACCTCTAGCGCCACCTTGCCGGCCCCAATGAATTCTTTTTCTTTTTTTTAACATAATTTTTATTTTAATTGTAGTGCCTTACATATCGTTCACAGTAATATTCCAGATTCATATTTACATTGAATCAGGGGAATTCCCACCACCGAATTGTCCTCCCACAACCGCTCCCATTCTGCCACCCATATCCTCCACTCTTCCCCAGAGGGGCTGCTAGAATGCATGGTCCCCTCTGTGTCTAGTTAATTACTTAGTGGGCTTATAAGTGTTTGGTCTTGGTGCCTCCATTATTGCCCCCTCTAGTTGGGAGGCGGGACTAGAAAGATCAAGTTATGTGGATTTGTTTGAGGAAGAGAAAGGTAATATAATGGGGTAAAAATCGACTACGCTGACTATGAGTAGAGTCATTCTAGAGACTCTCATCCTTGATTTGAGGGACGATGGGGAAAAGAAGAAGGTGAAACACCACAGCAGTTCAAAAAGAGGAATCAAATAAGATATTCAGTGAGCACTGCAGCCATAAAAATATGCACCACATAGTTGCCATGGTCTTGAGATAGGAAATATGACAAGGCGCAAGGAGGAAGAAGAGAAAAGAAGAAAGAAAAAGTAAATATATAATTAAAAAATGGACAACTACTTCAATATTTACCCCAAAACAAAGAATTCAATCAAAACTAGAGAAAAAATAATAAAAAATTGAAAATTAAAAAAAAGGATTATTTAGTGTTTTTTGTCTCCCCCCCCCCTGCATAGGCACAGTAAATGTTGGGGTCATCCGAAACGGGAATCCCCTGGGCCTAAGAGATACAGGGTTTCCCTACCCTTGGAATATATTGTCATGGGATTATCTATAGACTCCTTTCACGTTAATTTACTCTCCCCTTGGTGTTTTTGTGCCATATGGAAGACTTCTGCTCCGATCTGGATGATAAAGACAGACCTCTAAATCTAGGGGTCTCAGTCTGTGCACAGGTCAAGGAGTGAAACTTATGATGATGGTTTTCTTTGTGATTTTAGAAGTTCTGTTTCCTCGATGTCATTTTAATTTATCTTCTGTGGTTAGTGGTCTTGGCCCTTGCACTGAAGCTCGATGGAGTCTGGGATATTGTCTTTCATTATGATTCCAGAAGACCTGTTCAGTTGCAATTGCCTCAATCAGGACTCTGGCATTGGAGGTCATGTTTGTTATGAAGAACGTAGACCAGACCCTAGACTAGGGCTTTCTTATTGGTCCCAGAATACAGACTGCCCGGTCATGGTTCTATCAGCCAATCATCTGTAGATCACGTTCTTGGCTTTTGCACAGCCCATAGTGTGGTAAGTCTTCCAATTTTGTTTTATCATTAGTTGGTAAGGTAGGATAACCTATTCTTATGTCCATTTGTTCCCAATTTCCTTGTTGTCAGGATCTCATATTAGAACTGGCACATGTTGGAGATCGAGTAGTATTCAGGATGATCCAGGTGGGCTTTGGTTCCTGTAGCTGTTGTGAAGAACTGTGTCGATTCTATGTCTGGGGTTCAGGATTGAAGTCTGGATGGTCGGTGTATAATCTTCTGGTGTCTAAGATGGATCCACATGACATATTTAATGAATTCTTTTTCAAAGGAGATTATTTAGTCTAACCTATATTGCTATTGAATCATTTTTATAAGTATGACTCATGAATGTTTATTTTTAAACTTTGAGGTATAAGTAACAGTTAAATGCTCAAAGTTAACAGTAGTTATTTCTGATTTTGTTTAATTGCTAAAATTTCTTTGTAACTCCCAAATGTCTATCTGAGGTACTTTAATATTCATTTATAGATATGTACAGTACAGCAAAGCATTTGTGTGCATCCCTACCTGAGATCGAACAGGTGAAACTCCTTTTTTATATGGCCTTTCATATTGTAAATAAGTATCCCTTTCATAGTCTATTTAGTATCGTGTTTTCTCATTTATAATTCTGGGAGCTTGTTTATTTCACTATTTAAAGTGACTCAGAGTTTAACACTGAATTACTATGTAATATTTCTAATTACTGGAAGGTTATAATGGGGAAATACATGTGAGATAAACTTTATTCAGACCTAAATTATAGTGCCCTGACCAGGAATTCAGTGTTTGTGATTATACAATATATATTAAGCAAATTGTATTTAAATAGAAACATGCATTAAACAAGGTAATGTACTGATTAATAAAAGAGTTATTTTCAGGGGCCAAACCAATGCACCTTGGGTAGTGCGTTTTTCTTACTGCTGCTGAAATGGGTTTGATTCCTCGTATTGCAAATGGTTCTGAGTACCAGCAGGAGTGATTCCTGAGTGCACAGCCAGGAGAAACCTGAGCATCACTGAGTATGGCCGAAAAAAAACAATTAAAAAAAAAAGAAAAGAAAAGTATGCTTCCTGGTCTTGTGAGAACCCAACCATGCACTTCACCTACGAACAATGGCTCCGTATTTAATCATATAGTTTTCATAGCAATTTATAAAACCATAATTGACATGTTAATCTACTTATTAATACTTTTATCAAGCAGTTTCCACATAGACCTTTGATAGCTCTTTTATTTGGATCCTATGTTCTTTTATTTCTTTGATGTATTCATCAGCATGTGTGTGTGTGTCTGTGAGGGAGGGGGGATGAGAAAAAAAAGACAGGGAAAGAGAGAATTTTTGACAATGCTTTACTCCATATTTATGATTTTGTCTAATTGCTAAAATTTCTTTGTAACTCCTGAATCACTATCTGAGGTGCTTTTATGTTCATTTATAGATATGTACAGTATTCTACTCCATATTCTTAGAGTTATATGTCTAATATGACTTGATTCTTTTCTTTAAAGATTTGTATTAGAAACCAATATCTGGGCATTAGAGGTGCTTATTATTGCTACTAAGATACCCATAACGCTTTTAAATGACAGTAAGGGTATATATGTGACAATATTACTTCAATATAATAATTAATAAATAATTAGCATACCATATAACTCTACATATAAGCTAAACATGACTTCAAGCTCATGTGGCCAACTCTCATAAGATTATCATACACCCTCTCCTCTTGATTATCTGTAACTTCCCATTGCAAGAGAAAGAATTTGAGCTCCCATAATCCTTCATTCACTTACTTAATTATTCAATTCTACTATATCCTATTTCCCCATAGGAAATAATTGTTTGGCTATTGTGGCTATGTTAAAAAATATAGAATTCTTTTTTGTCTTTGTCTTACTCTCCTCTCAACCACTAAATTACTTATTTCAGCACCTTATCTTCCACACTTATTTTTGTATGCTCTCATGTTCTTACCAATTCCATCCATATGTATTAAAACAAACAGTAGAATTGGACCAGGAAGCCAATCCATGTTGTAGACACTGCTAGACTCAGAATCTCTGATGAATTAATCATTTTTGTCTTCCTACTCCAAGCCCTTAGCAATTTAAGTGTATCTTACTTCTTCTTTTACCACAATTCTCAATACCACAATTCATGAGCTTCTTCAGTTAATGCAGAAATATTTTTCTTGAGAGCTGTATAAAGATTGTATCAGACTGTATTCAATGTTGTCTAAATTCTAGTTAACTACAAACTGTGACCCCTAATCTGTAAGTTTCATCTCATTAAATTTTGCTTAGTCATCACACCAATAATTCCTAAAAGTTATTAAGTCCTATTTTATCTTTTATTAAGTACTCGTCTATTACTGTTGTCAGGCATTTTGCTAAATGTATTAGAAGTGTTAACAATAAGACTGCAAGATCCTCTGAGCTAGATTGTAGTAACATTCTGCCTTTAACAGATGGAAAACAGAAGTTCAGAGAAAATAAATAACATATTCAAGGCCTTAGACTTTAAAGTATGTTGTTACTTTTAAACAACTCTATCTCAGTTACATGTCCTAGAAAACTAAAACTCAAATAATTGAACATAAAATATTTGTTTGGATTTTGGGCCATACCCAGCAATGCTCTGGATTTACTCCTGGCTTTGCACTCAGCAGTAATTCCTGGCAGTGCTTAGTAGTCCATATGGGATACTGGGGATCAATCCTAGGAGCAAAGTAAATTCTCTACCTACTGTACTGTCTGTCCCTCTGGCTCCTGATTATAAAATCTTTTAAAATTTAAGTATTGGGGCTGGAGCGATAGCACAGCAATAGGGCATTTGCTTTGCATGCAGTCAACCCAGGAAAGACTCAATTCGATTCCCGGGATCGTATATGGTCGCTTCTACCAGGAGCAATTTCTGAGCACAGAGCCAGGATTAACCCCTAAGCGACTCTTGGTATGACCTAAAAGCCAAAAAAAAAAACCCTTCTAATTTTCTAGGATATGTATTATGATGTCAAGCCGACTCTTGGTATGACCTAAAAGCCAAAAAAAAAAATCCTTCTGATTTTCTAGGACATGTATTATGATGTCAAGCCACTGTTCATAAGAACATAGGAAAGCTAAATCACAATATATTGTTATTTCTTTTTTTTTAATTTTTATTTTGACCAAAGTGGATTACAATTCTTTCACAGTAATTTTTTAGGTACATAGTGATATTGAATCTGGGGTACTCCCACCACCAATGTAGTCCTCCCTCCACCCCTCTTCCCAACATGCATCCCACACCCCCTTCCTTTTTTGTCTTATTTTTGAGGCGAGGGTGTGAGGTACACCTGGACATGCTCATGAGACAATATGGGATGCTGGGGATTGAATCCCAATCAATGATGTGCAAGGCAAACACCTTACTTGCTCTATTATTTCTCTGACCGTGTGCTGTATTTTATATAGCTTGTCAGAGAGACAGCTTAGCAGAATGTTTCCTTGGCATACCTGGTCTCTTGACTGAGCAAAATATCTATAAAGATAAGAAATATTCTCCTTCTAGATGACTACAAACACTGTGGTGTGTGTGTGTGAGAGAGAGGGGGGGGATCAGGAAGAGACCTCCCAACCACTACTTGGTAACTAGGAACCTCTGCCGTGATAATTGACCAACGGAATCAGAAGATTCAAAGCAAGGGTTCCAGATGCTGCATGCTTGGGCCTTGCTACCAGCATCACACTTGGTGGTGCTTGGCGGATGGAAGTGTAAGGCTACACTTGGCAGTACTGGGGGATATGCAATGCTGGGATTGGAATTGGGTCCTTGTATATTCAAGAAATGTACCCCTGTCCTCCAAGCTAAATAGTCCTTCAAACTATTTTTCTCCTTCCTTTCCTCTTTCATCTTGAGCCATTTCCAGAAGGAGAACATATTCCAGTTCAATAAACCTGTATTGAGTGCTTACAGGCATTAAGCTAGGCACTAATGGCAAATAGTGAAATGAGTAATAGTTGATTCCACAACCCAAGGATCTTTCAGCTTGGTAGAGAAGAGCTTGCATCTAAAATACATTTTTAATTAATATGGAGGACTGGGGATGTAATTCAGTGGTTGAAAATTTACTTTGCATGTACTGACTTATATCTTATTTGCAAAAAATATCGTTAAAAAGATTCAAAAATTACATGGGGGAAGGAGTAAATTTATTTGATCTAGTCTAACCTGTTCAATTGGATTGATCTACATATTCAAATGACTCCCTGACAACTACCATTGACCTGGACCTCTATGGAATATTCTGAGTTTCAGAAGGAGGCAGTTCTGGGATTTGCTGGATTTCAAGGAGACAGGTACATGATCACTCAGGGCCTTTAAAGAGAGTTGGTGCTTCCAGTGCAGTTGAAAGACACATATGGTGCTTTGTGCTTCGTGGTAACCTGGTTTCTGTTTAACACTCACTCAAGGATAGCTTAATTCTCTTTTGGCTCATACACCTTCTCCCCTTTTTCAGTTTGACATTTTCAGGTTTCCTTGCTTATCACCCATTCTTTCTGTTCCCAGTCTAATTAGTAGATTGGTGAGTGGTACTTTCTAGAAAAAGGAAGTTTTTCCCTGTGTACCCATTCTTTGTGTTAATCCAGCCATTTGGGCTTTAATTGGCTTCTAAGGGCCCCTTAGTGTTTTGTCCTCTGTGTACTAGGAAGTTAATTACCTATTAAAGCAAATGGGAGTCTTTCAAAAATGCAATATTACTCTTCTCTTTCTAAGAGTACAACTTGGGTCGGATCAGTATAGTCACTGGGTACTCAGTAAGAGACAAGTCTGTGAAGGAATTTGTATCCAATACTCTAAATTTAGGGTTCTTCTTTCATAGTATAGCCTCTCATAGGTCTTCAGGATTTTACCCTATAGATTCTTGCCGAGGCTTGGCCTTTCCAAGTCTGACTATGTGTTTCCCATTTTTAGTAATGAAACTGTGGTTTAGTTCCAGGAGATGCTTTAATCTGATAAAAAGAGTTGCATTATAGGTCTTTTACTAAATGATTTATACAAATTTATTAAATCCTCTCAACAATCCTATTAAGGTAATTGATTTTTATTATGTCCATTATACATATAAAGAAACAGAGACATTAAGTGATATGGACACTACAAGTCCACATCAAGTCTACATTATGTAATGTGCAGACATAAAATTTTGTGGACCTATAAAGAAACAGAGACACTAAGTTATCACATAGGAGCAAGCATTCAGAGCTAAGATTTGAATCCAGGGAGTCTGGTACTGGAGTACATGGACAATAAATGGCCAATTGGGTGATCTATAGGTGTGTTGTTAATGACTAATAATTAACTTGTTGCTTAGACATGTTTGAATATTTTTCTTGGTCCTTTAAGCATGTCCATACATTTATTGATAACCTCCTATAAACTAAATGGTATTTTCATCATAACCTGTATTTTGTACTGTCTTAATTCTTTAGGAGTGATTAATGTGGGCACATGAGAGGATTAAAGAGCAAATAAGTCCTAGACTGCATAGTATTGATTGCAATTACACTGGTATTTTAAGAGGTAGAATTGTGCTAGGGCTAGACAGGTAGAGGTGAAGAAAGGGAAGGCATTAGAGGCATGGAGAAATCACATATCAAGGGGTAGAATTGAAAAAACACTGAGAAGGGAACAATAAAGAGACATGCAGATCCACCATAATGATGTTCAACTTTTTATGTAATTAGAATTCAGACGTCCCAAATCTTTGGCCACATCACTTCCTGCTACAGCTGCTAAGTATCTCTAAAAGGAGTAGAATGTTGTTTTACAATAAAAGCTAATATTTATTAGTATACAATCCTACAGTTTTGGAGAATTACTTAATTTTCTCAACTAACTAGAAAACTGAGACTGTTAATATAAGTGCCATTTAAACGAAGAAACAGAGGCTTAGGGATACTAAGGAACTTGCCCAACTTCACATCGCTTGTAAGAAGCAAAGGTGAAAGGTAGACTCAGTTTGCCAGTCTCCAGAGACTGTGAGCTTTATTGGAAAGCTCTACTCCCTTGGTTTGGGTGGCACTACCACTCTTAGAACCACTTTATAAGCTCTTCCCCTGATTTGTTGAATCAGAATGTGAAATGACTGCTTTTGTACTTATCTAGACCAGAAGCAGACCATGCAGTTTCTTTGAGTTCTTACCCCTCCGGGGTCCAACATTGATTTTAACCCTCAACATCATTATTCTTGCACAGAAAAACACAAATAAAGTAAATATCTTCCTTCTAAAGTCTGGGACCGAGCTACACTTAACAATAGTCACTACTGATGGGCCTTTAGTTGCTTTTCCATTAGATGTTTGTGGTGGAGAGGGAGAGAGAGAGGGAAAGAGAGAAAGAGACAGACAGATACAGAGAGAGAGGCAGAGATAGAGAGACAGAACAGAGACAGAGAGAGAATGAAAAGTTCCTTCCATTTTCTTAGTCTATTTACTTATATAACCTCTTTACTCTTCCACCAGAAGTTTTACTTTCTTACATAGGGGACAAATTGCATTCTCGGAGGCCATTTTGACTTTCAGCCTTAACAAGAGCTTCTGTTTCAAAGATTTAGAGATGTCAGAAAGCACTGAGCCCTCCTTTGATTATTGAGCAAAGCCACTACTAAACCATAATTTATAGTTGTTTACCCAGGAAGATCAGGAGACTTGCCTGTGGTCACTGAGCAGTGTTGTTCTTTCTTTTAATGAAAGAGCTCAGTAGAGAATTTGAGAAAGCTTAATTCTGCAGCTCCATGCAGCTGCCTTTCCTGTCCTTGTCACCTAGGCCCAGTGAGACAGGAGTTTAGATCCTTAAAACTTCTGTGGAGGCCTCTTTTTGTGCACTCCCTTTCCCCAAGATTCTCAATTGGCTTATGAAAAGGAATTACCGCAATGAACTTTACCAAACCAAAGCAGAAAGCTGCCTTGTAGATTCAATTTGTCATATTTACACAGTCATGTTAGAAACTCTTTTGCAGAGCAGAACAATGTGTGTATTGTAAGAAAACATGCCACTGGGGGGTGACTTAACGATTGGACAAGGAGTGGGGACCTACTTGGGTGGAGAGAAGTCTTCAATCTGAAGGAGGAGGTGGTGCTGAATGGTGGTAAGGCATTATGCATAAAACCCTATCAGCAACAGTACTGTAAACCACAGTGCAGATCACTCAAAAAACACCTGCCATAGCATAGAGACAGATTGGAGGGTTGGAAGCAACAAACAGTTATGTGGAGAGTGGACAGAGGTGGGGTGAATTTGAAACCTGTGAAGGGCTCCGTGGTTGAAACAATGTGTGCTAAAAACCCAATAATGAATACATTTGTCATTTCTTTATGGGGAATAAATTCAAAACATTTAAAAATGCAATGTATGCATTTGTATTTGTATTCATTTGTATTCATTTAATGTTATTTTTAAACTTAATTGATTGATTGATTGGTTTCTGGACCGCATCCAACAGCGTTCAGGGACTACTCCTGACTCTGCACTCAGAAATCGCCCCTGGCAGGCAGGGGGACCATATAGGATGCTGGGAATCGAACTGGGTTCCTTCCAGTTTGGCTGCATGCAAGGCAAATACCCAACTGCTATGCTATCTCTCTGGCCCCCTCATTTAATGTTTTTGATTTGCCATGTATTCACAGCAATCTACTCATTGCTACTAGTCACAAAAAGCCAAATTTGTTTTGGCTTTTGGCACTTACTTGGTAATACTCAAGGGTTACTCCTGGCTCTGCACTTAGGAATTACTCCTGGTGGTGTTTAGCGACTGTATTGGAGGTAGAACCTGGATGCACAGCATGCAAGTGAATGCCCTATGATCAATTTGCTCCCCACAAAAGGCAACTTTAAGTCCCCTCTCTATTACCAAATGGATCCCGTTTTCTAAGAGAATGAAAAGTTTAAAAAAAATAGCAACACATTCATTTTCACATACTCTTTTTTTCTCTTGTTGCTTTATTTGGCACTAGAGCAACAAAATCAAAGTGGTGTTATAAGTTGATGATTGATATAGATAGAAATAGCATATTCTTGCTACTACTATTTCATATTACTGTGAATACTAATGCTATCTTCACACAATACTCTCATACTGTGTAATTACTTATTTACTTGTTCTCCTTCTGAAGGTAGTAAATGCTTTGTGGAGTAGTTACTTAGCTCTAGTTCTAGAGCTTGTACAGTGCCACATGAGTGAGGAAAGACTGGAAGAAAAAGACTAATAAAGGATGAAAGAAGGAGCGGTGGCGCAAGCCATAAAGCATCTGCCTTGCATATGCTAGTGTAGGACAGACCGTGGTTTGATCCCCCAGCATCCCATATGGTCACCCAAGCCAGGAGCGATTTCTGAGCGCATAGCCAGGAGTAATTCCTGAGTGTCACCAGGTGTGGCTGAACAACCAAAAAAAAAAAGGATAAAAGAGTTGCTTAGGGGAGAGGGACATTGAAATAGTACAGGTAGGTGAGCTGACATGAGCTTGGATAAGGACAGGCTTTGTTAAATATTTTATTATAATTTTGGCCATGCTCAAGACTTCCTCCTGACTTTATGCTCACTCCTGTTGGGTTCAAGGGACCATAGAGCAAGCTAGGGATTAAACCTAGGTTGGCCATCTGCAAGGTAAGTGCCATATCTGCTGAACTAGCACTTTGGCCCTTTGTAAGATATTTTAAAGTTATTCATGAAATGAACACTATGAATAAAAGCATAAGGAATTTAGTGGGCAACAAAACTTTTAAGTTAGAAAATTAGTATGTCAGAAGTGTCAGGCTTCATGGGATAATAAATAATTTCTCTTCATTTCTCTTCAGAATTCAGAGCCAGCTGAGAAATTAGATACAGTAAATGAATGGAAATCAAAGTGTAACTATCCTGGAAATTAGGCAGATTTTCCCATGGAAATATTGTACCCCTCAGGACAATTGCAGTCTTCCTCTCTTAGAACACCGATTATGGACTAAACGTAGCCTAAAACAGCCTTTCATGGCAGGCATACCTGAAGGAGTTAGCCCCAGAAGTAGTGCCAGCAAACTGCTTTTGCAAAAGGTCAGATAGTATATTTTAAGGCTTTGTAAGCATTGTGGTTGGTCTCTCACAATTACTTGCCTCTACTCTTGGGCATGAAAGTAACTATTGACAATAGGTGAAGGCAAAAGTATGGCTGTGGGCCAATAACCCTTTAATTTTAAAACAGGTCAGGAGGTAGAGTTTACTGATCCCTGGACCAGAAGGACCTGAATTTCATCATCAGTCTCACCATAAGCTCAATCACATCTTGAAGAAAGGAAAGAAAATGTCCCAGAGAGGTCAGATGTATCATCCTAGTGGTAGTATCCTCAGAGAAATCTGAAACCAGCAAATAGCTTTTCCATTCTACCAGTTACAACTGCACAGTCAAAGTAATTGGAATAGAAGGCTTTTGGAGAGATACTTATTTCTGAAGATGCTGAGCTAACAACAGGACATCCAAGTGAAGATCATCTCTGGCTACAGTTATGAGAGGGCTCTGGCTTTTTTATGTCCCACTGGTAGTTCCAAATTGTCATCGTAGGAGGACTAATAGTGTGGAAATTGGCAAAAGCTAGAAATCAGAGATTCCTCATCTTCACCTCAAGGCAATTGTTGAAAATGAACCAAAAACAACTCCTAGAATATGCAACCTAGGAAATGGAGATCTGCAAATTATTTGCAGATAGAAATAACCCAGTAGGGGGAATAATTTGCATTGAAGAGAGACCTGCAGTTTTGGTACTGAATATATTGATTTATTGAGTATGAACAGGGGAAGAAAAATAAGACAAAATAATAAAGTGACATTTCCAATTTGGGGTCTGTTAAATTACCATTCAAAGTATGGAAGAGATGAGAAAAGGAGAATGACAAAGAGAAGTAGACATCTCTCACTTCCTCTGATCTTAGGACCCTTAGCAAATATTTCAAATAGGAACCACTGTTTTTTTTACTCCTGGTTGATTATTATAAAAAATAATAATTTTTCTCCTTAATAGATTAAGTAGAGGGGGGAAATAGATTCAAGAGAGCCTTTCCATTTTCAGGATAGCCGAAGATTTTCCCTTCTAAGAATTCTTTCTTGGTCCTATTTTAGAGTAGAAAGAGAAAAAGTTGAGATCAGTTGAAATACTGCCACTAACAGTGCCTAGCATTATAGACACAAAACCTCAAACTACATGTTATTGCAGTTCCATTCTGCAATTGTGGTTTAAAATCCTTGATTGCAGTTCTGTCAGGGAAATATAACTGATTAAAAAAAAACCAAATAGTAACACAAAAGATTGAATTTATAAAGTACTTTCATATAATAGCTATCATATTTTGCTTACACTAGCTCATGTGGCCTGCTTGTCTTGAGTTAAGCCATCTCTGCCTATAAAGGAATGAAAACTTTACTGCTTTGTAGTCTAAGGGCTGCAGAGAGCTTCTCTTCACTCTAGTTCTCACTTTGATTTCTCCCCAAGGTCAAGGCTCTTTAAGTTGACAGCTATTCAAAATAAAGCGCTTTACTTGCTATACAGGGGGCTAGATCCAAGGGTGAGGAGAGCAATGAAAGTCACATCTAAGGCTCCAAATAACAATGCTAGAGGGACTAACCAGAAGCCTTAGTATTTAATATAGAGCCATGGTCCCCAAATGCTGTTTTGTGTTTGTTCCGTGTCTTCTGGGGAAATAAACTCCAAGTCATGTTGGAGATTCGTGTGATTATTCTCTCAACTTGTGCCTCATTGGTTTTAACTCACTGAAAAATGAGCACAAGTGTTATTTTCTGAACTTGGGTCTTGAGCCTCTTTGGCTGTAACTCACTAGAAATGAAACTCAAAATTTTACTTCAGTACCTATAGTTAGTGATGATGAAATATATGAATAGTTTGCTAGACATTTTTGTTTGTATTGTAGTATTCTGTTCACCCCACACCCTCTCCATGGGTAAAAATTGACTTAATTTTTTTCACCCACCAAATTTGAAAGCCATCAATTTGGAGTACCTATTTGGTATCATACTACTTTTTTAAATCAACTTTATAAAGTACACAGTATTAGTATTCTTACTTGCTAGAGAAAAATTGAAGGGACAGAAATACTGAATACCTTATCCAATGTAATGCAGTGATCGGGATCCACACAATTATTTCACTTTCTATAGCTAAAAATCAAGATGGATAAATTGGAGAATATGATTTTGATATATGAAATAGAATGGAGCTTCTGAATATTCCAAATAAAAATTAGCTAGAGGTTTAGAAGGCAGTGCATAAGAAACTTCATTTGTATTTAAGAGTCTTCAATGAGAATTTCTTCAAAAATGAAGATCAGAAGCTGAGAAGATACCAGAGAGAAAAGGCTGACCACTATCTTTTCAGTAAAGTGACCCTCTCTATTAATAAAGCCCCATTAATTTTTGTTCCTTCATTAGTGTTGAGGAACAAATGGGAGATTCTAATACTGTACTTGCTTTTGCCTACACACTGGAGCAGTAGTTTCTCCTCTGTGGAGAAACGAAGCAGTGAATGAATGTGTTTGACTTTGTCAGCAAGGTCTTCAGTCTTTCACAAATCTGTAATCTGAGAAGTGCCTGGTACAATGTAAACTCTATTTACTCCTACATACAGCCCACTTATTAAGAACTAATCTACTCACACAGAGTTATTTGAGTATTAAGGCAGTCCTTCTCTAGATTCTATCATTAAAATGGTTTCTCCCTATAACATGTTATCTGATATGACTTGCATTTCTTTAGTCTCATCCATTATGTCTCTCATGCATGAAAACAAATTAAGTAATAAAGAGAACAATAGTACAATATCAGGTATAGTGTCAAGTGCTATAAGGATGTACATCCTCATATATTATATATTATAATATATTATTAGTCATAACATATCATTATAATGTATATAATATTATATATAATACAATGTGGCCATGATAGTGGACTTGCTAAAGAAATGGTCTACATTAGTAGAAAATCTATTGGAACACAGCTGACACCTGAACTGAAAGCAGAGGGGAAGAACTCGCTGAGGCAGAGACTCAGTAAGAGGATCTCAGACAGAAAGAAGAGTTAGACCCAAGGATTCCAAGGTCGGAAGGGGGGGCAGGTCTGAAGAATTTTAAAAACAAAGTTCAGATTGGACATATTGGAGTAACAGTGTGAGCTTATGAAGGAAGATTGAGACGTGGCCAAAGCAGCATCTTAGAAATCATAGTCTATGATATGCATCTTGAACTTGTTAGAAAGGCAGTTGGAAGTTGGGTTTACAGCTGGATTTCTAAAATGTATCACATTACTTTTTTCTGTCCTGGAAATTGCTATAGAGAATGGAGTTGTTTCAACTGTCCCAAGAAACGAATTTGATTTGCAGAGATTTAGCACTGTTCGTTTTTGATCTAGGAATGTTCAGTAAACTCCAGCAATAACTATACATGAAGAACACTTGGGTTCAATATTTGGTACACATGGTTTCCTATGCATGGTAAAGAACAAGCCCTATGCACAATGTCAGGACTGATTCCCAAGTATCCTCAGATATGTATATCCCTCCCCGCAAAAAGAAAAAAAATCTATTCTATGCTATTTCGCTTAATTATTTTTCTACTATCTTCTACACTTCAGAATGGGAATTATAATTCTCACTAGGTAGCACATCTAGAATCTGGGGACCCTTTCAGTAAAGGACTTTCTGGGCAATGAAAGGCAACAACTATATTTCTGAAATGGCTAATAGAAAGTGCAAATGCACCCCCTAAGACAAATGTGTGAAGATGCTTCTGAGGTGGGGATGTGTCTGCATAGCAGATAGGACAGTGTCTCTGGGAGGGCATTGATCTCAGAGGGAATCCAGGGGAGATACCCTGTACTGTCATTAATTTTGAGATGTGCCTCATAAAATGTCAGGATGATGGATGTTGTGAGTTTCTGATACAGAATATTGAAAAAGGTGATTTGGAGATCTAGGATTGCTCCATGTGCCTAAGGGTCATAGAATACAGGTGATATCTTTGCGTCTTTAGAAAGAAGATGTTTCTACGGTGCAGTGTAGAAATATGGGGATTCTACCTTGTTGCAGTAAAACTGCCTAGAGAATTCTCCTTTCCCTTTCTTGCATTCTAACTGGACCCAACTATTTTCTTATTGACAAAAACAACCACTTCCTTTGATTTCATCCTTTCCAGTTTGCAAAATGTTTTCAACTAGCATTTACACACCAAATGGTAAATATTGCTCCACTCTAGATAAATAACAAAACAAAACAAAACAAACAAGAACAAAACACAAGGTCTAAAGAATTACAAGATGAAGCTTCTAACCTGCATACATATGGTTGCTGTTTAATTGAATTTCTCTTTTTTTTTAGAATGTGAGTTCAACTTCTTTCCTGGAAACCAGAAGAGAGTGTCTAAGTCTACATCCCAGCATCGGTTATTGTTCAGGTTATTTGTCTGTTTTTTTGTGAGTTTGGCTATCGCATATCATTCCCCAGAGGCTTAGAAATTGGGCTGAACCAAGGTTCTGTAAGTGCCAGATCTTAGACTGTGGTGCCCATGCTACTTCTTAAGTCCTGGCTAAAAAGCAATCTGTTGACCTTTTTATGAACTGTCTTAACTGCAAGATCACTCAACTATTTCCACTTTGTTTTCAAGCTACTTTCAAAAGAGCAAGCCCTGATTTAACTTAGCCACTTTGCCAGCTGGAGATGCAGAGTGGCACAGAGAGCTGATTAAAATGAGGTGGTAGTTTAAAAACCAGGAGCCAATTGACCTTAACTGTGTGTTTCTTCCAGCTTTTATAAATCACTGTTGAAGCTGCAGGTAAGTGATTTGCTGGCCTCAGCTCTGGAGAGGTTTTATATATTGTTCATGTGGTCATAATTCTCACCCATTTTCCTTTCATACTTTTCAGGTAGGGAATAATTACTGCCCTAGGCTTCTGCTTTAGGGGTATAATTACACGATTCACTGAAAAGTCTGGTCTGTCTGTCCTAACCTTCTTCCTTCCTTTCTCCTTTTAATATCTCTTTGTTTAGAAGACAAAATCAATTTTTGAATTGATTTTAAATTGCATCTGAATTTGGAAAATTAAAACAGATGAACAGCAAAATGCCATTATTTTTAGAGCTCATAAGACAAAGCCGGGCTGACTTGGGGTTTTGACTATTGGTCTTATAACAAATAGCTCCTTTAAGATGGCACCAAAGTCAATACTAATGGTTATTATGATTAAGTACAGTTCCCTTGGCGTCCTTTTCCTGCTCTCCAGCTCCCCTCCTGTCTTTCCAGTGCACACACATGGATTCTGTAAATATAAGCCTCCCTGAGATGCATACAGGCCAAGGAGAGAAAGTTTGTAGCTAAGTATTCCCATCTCCCTTTTTGCGTATTTCCTTTTCTAACAAACAACTCATTGTTCTATCTACCTAGTCCTCCATTACAATTATTTCCTCCCTCATTCTAGACTTATTCAAAATTTGCTAGGTTTTATGCATTTTTTTGTTTTTGATTTTGGACCACTGCTTGTGCTACCACTCCAGTCCCAAGCTCAAGGCATTTTTAATATATTTTTTATTTAAGTAACATGATCATATTTGGGTTACAGTCATAACCAGAACAACCCCCTTCACCAGTGCAACATTACCCCATCCCCCTTTCCCATCCCCTGCCTGTATTCGAGACAGGCATTCTACTACAGTAATTTGTTTTTAAGTTCAGTAAGTTGTATTTTTTCCCTTAAGATAAGAGTAAAAAAATATAGTAAAGGTGTGATAGTGGCAATCGCTGATGTTTGCATAGGTCCAGAAAAATGGAGAAAATGGAAAAAAATCCTTGACCTGATTACAAAAAGGCCTCACCCCAGAAGTTTATTGGCATAAGACAAACTCTGGGTTCCAGGCATACCAATCTATCAAACTCCAGTCATTCTCAAGGTCCTGGTGAAACTTTTTCACACTTTAGCTATTGTTGGTATCAAACTCTTATATTTAAAGACTCTGGATTCTGTGCATTTCTTTCATCGATGTCAGGCTGATGTGGAGCATCCTTTAGTTTCAGCATATCATTAAATGCAGAGCGATCTGCCCTGCATGCAGACTGTTGCTGAGTCGCCTGGGTGTTGGGAGCACTCTTTGGAGTAAGTCAACGCCAAAGCAGTGGTAGGTCTTTTATGGTTAGAGGCTTGGATCCTGGTAATGTTAAAGACAATTGTGGTTGTTTTCATAGATGGTATCCATTGTTCAGATGTGTGTGGGCAATGCCCATTCTTCTGAGGCCTGAGCCAAATCATCATGCCAATGTTCAGGGTAAAAGGCCTAATTACATTACCAAATTTGTGTTCCCATCTCTATTAGATAAGAACTTGTTTGCATATGTATTATTTTCCCATTTTAATGTGCCTATGCAAAAGAGAAGCAATGCCACAAGATATTGTTGGTGCATCTGGGGGCCGACAAATTAAGTCCAACATTTCCCGTAACTTGGTATAAACGTGAAATCTATACAGAGTTACTCTTATACCAGTATTGCCCAAGCTTAAGGCATTTTAAGGGTCTCTCCCATAAACATTCCTAAGACTGTCTGGACCTCTACTCTTAGGATCCTACTTTATGTCAGGTAATAGGAAGAACAGATGTCTGTGCTAAAGAGTCCCGTTAGTTTTAAATCAGTATGTCTCCCAGATAGCGCCAATCAAAATTGTGGCTGATAGTGTGTTGTTCAGGTTTCTTTCATGGTCACCATAGAAATGAAGAAATCCTATTTTGGGTGTCTCATATATATAATCATCAAATAACTCATATTTATACAGGGCTCTGCTTCTTGCCAAGTATTTATCACTTATTATTTTTCTCCAAGTAGGAGATTGAAGTGTGGTATTTGATATTATTATGATTGAGGAAAGTTGGACCATACCCAGTGATGCTAAGGGGTTCCTCCCTACAGTGGTCATGGAACCATGTGGTATCAAAAATCAAACCCAGGGCTCTTGCATGTAAAGAGCATGCTCTAGCCCTTTGAGATATTTTCCTTCCTTAATAGTTCATATTACTATTTAAAAAATTATCTTGGGGCTGGAGCGGTAGCACAGTAGAAGAGGCGTTTGCCTTGCATATGGTCCCCCAAGCCAAGAACAATTTCTGTGTGCATAGCCAGGAGTAACCCCTGAGCATCACCAGGTGTGACCCCCAAAACAAAAAATATAATAAGACATAAAACGTTAAAAAATGGTCTCGAGGTTAAGAGAGGTTAAGAAATTTGTCCAATGTCACACAGCTTAATCAATAGTGAAGCTGAAACTAAATCACAATTCATTTGACTTGAGACTCACAATATTTTGTTTTGTAATGCTGTCTCATAATTATTTATCCCAATAATTTTGAACACTAGTAAGTACAGAATCCTGTGGGAAATACAAAGGAGAGTGAAACAGCCAGCCATGTCTTTAACAGACCTTATTATATTCTAAACATGTAGAGAATATCAGTCTATGGAGACAGAAAAAATATGAGTGAATGGATACATTCTTAAATTACAAATCATGAAACGTGCAATAAAAGAAAGTGAAGATTATGGATATTTTACATAGGCATCTTGGAGGAGGCCACATTCAGGCAAAGTACTGAAGGCTGAGATGGGTGTAAGAAAGAGATCGGTCTGGAGAGAATGTTGGAAAAGGTATTTAGGCAAACTGAGCTCTCAGAACACACAAACTGTTGCCTCCTCTACCACACTGTGTCCAGAAGCCACAGATTTTGGCTGTTATTTCTTGATAAAACCTGGGACTTGTTCCACAACTAACCCTATATGCTTGCCCCCTTACAAATGAGGCTCATTTCCTTGTTCTCTTTAGGAAGGCCCTTAGAAACTAGAATGAGTTTTCATAAAAACTTTATAAAACTTTCTATAATTGTATGTATTTAACCCAAGTTGCATGTCTTTGCTTGTCATTTTCACAAATATTTGACACCAACTGTGGTACTCTAGCTGATTATATTTCTATATTAATTATATATACACATATCCACTGGCAAACATACCCACACTACTGGAGACAGCTTATAAGGACAACACTGATCAGGAGTTACCAGAATGTAAATTTTGTGTGTCAATAAAAATCCAGTGAAAACTGTGTTTCAGGTTTGCAGGAAGGGATTATTTCGGTATCTTTTCTTCAGGGGGATTTTAGTCCTGACATGGATGTTTTTCACTTCATATTAAAACAATATCATAATAATTCAGGAATCTTAGGTTTAATTCACTATTAGCTTTACTTTGATATTTATAAACACTATTTGGTTAAGGACCTTGCAGTGTGCCTCTCTCTTTACCTGGCCCTCAGAAAGAGACGTAGTACTATTACAGTCACTGTCTACAAGGAGGCTACAGTCTACATAAGGAAACAAAATAAACATGTCTAATAGTCACTGAAGAAAGAAAATAGGTATTGGCATGATATGTCCAAAGGAAAGGACACTTCATTGAAGTTATCCAATAGTTCAGAGGACTTGAAGGATGATAGGCATTAGATTTGGGAAAAGTAAATACAAAAGATTGTACCAGTAAAGCCAGCATTGCTGTACACTGGAGACAGTCACTTTGGACTTTTGAAGGTGGGGTACATGTTACACAGACTAACACACAGATAATAAGGTTCAGGGATCTACATCCGCCATTACACTGATACTGCCCCAAGGCAAGAAATCTGCAGTACTCTTGATTTTTATGTTTTACTCATTCTTTCTCTTCAGGCTTTATTTTAAATTATTTTGTTTTATGCTGCCACAGACAGGGGAATAGAGTTTCTTTATAATCACCTTTCCCTACATACGAAGCTAGGTGATAATGACGGTGGTGATAGTGATGTGTGGGTGATGGAGGCTCTATGTGGCTGAAGTCAAATCTGATAATTTTCTTTAGATAATTTCCAAAGATGGCCATAAACTCTGTTATATATACACATCAAAAGTAACCATAGTATGAGCAGATGGGTGGATTCGGGATGAACATAATTTAGCCATGAGGAAGGAAGGCATGTGTGGGAAGGGAAGATCACAAGTGAACACACTAAGCATAACCAAGAACACTACCCAGAAACTTTCTAGTTGATCACCAGCATTGTGGCAATGCATAGGGGCCAGGAGACATGGGTCATTTCCTCACAAACCATCTGGTACAAGGGTGAAGTTAATGAACGAAATGAAGTAACATCAGATAGCAGGATTAACAGGCATAGTCCCTGTAACTCCACAGGAAAATCAGAAGGCAACAGGGATTGTATAAGAGGATGGCCTTTATGTTCAACAGTTGAAGGGTTGCTGCCTTTTTTAATTAGAAAGTGCTAATTTTCCTCCCAGGAGAAATTTTCAGAGATGGCGATTTCTCTGGGCCATTGCAGTTCAGAGCATACAAAGCATGATGCTCAGAGTCTGTGAATTTGCAGCTCCATGGATTTTTAAAAAATAAATAAATTTCTTAATTAAATCACCACAAGATACACAGTTTACAAAGTTGTTCATGATTGAGTTTCAGTCATACAATGTCCAATACCCATCTCTTCACCAGTGCACATCTTCTAATACCAATGTCTAGATTCCCTCCTGCCCTCCCCCTTGCCCTCTTTTCTGCTTCTGTGGAAGACAGTACCCCATCTCTTTTTACTTTTAGTTACTGTGGTTTGCAATATTGTTACTGAAGGGGTATTATGCATATCACTTTATCACCTTTCAACACTTTTCTTGTCCAGAGGTATCATTGCCAACTACCACTGTCATAATGGTCCCTTCTCTGCCATAACTGTACTTCCACGCTATTTGTCGCAAGGTTTCTGTCAATCACTGGTCCTTCTGGCCTTCATCCTTATTGGATATTAATAACATACTATCTATTTTCATATTCTACAAATGAGTGCTATCATTCAATGTCATCACCCTCCCTCTGACTCATTGTGTACAGCATGATACTTCCATATCATCCATGTATAAGAATATTTCATGGTTTCATTTTTTCCAAATAGCAGTGTAATATTCCATTGTGTATATGTACTATTGTTTTGTTATCCAGTCATTTGTTCTCAGGCACTTGAGTTGTTTCCAGATTCTGGCTATTGTGACTAGAGCTGCAATGCACCTAGGAGTACAGGAGGTTTTTTGTTTTTTTTTTTTGCATTGTGTTCTAGGGTTCCTAAGTTATATTCCTAGGAGTTGTATTACTGAGTCATTTATTCATGCCTTTTAATTGACCTCAAAACAGAGGTCAGCAGCATATTGGAAGGATTCTTGAAGGGTAGGAATTCATCCTCAGGCTCTGCAGCAAGATATATGCCTGAATAGGGGAGCAAAACGTTTTCTAAAGGTTTCACAGACTTAACAGCTGCAGAACTGCTCAGAGAAGAAAATGGCTTCTACTATCTCTCTTCATAGCAAGGTGTCAGTCAATTGTGTGGTAAGTCTCCTCACCCATAGATGCACTTTTATACCCAAAGAGTAAAGTACTAGAACTAAAACATTGCCTGATGAAAATCATCTGCTGGTTGGCTCTGCCAATTAGACCATCTAGCAAATGAAGGTAGGAGAAGGAAATGGAAAAGGAGAGGAAATAGCTATAAACCCCCACCCACTCCACCATATAGGACTTAAAGGAGCACTTACCAAAGTATTCCTAATTGAATTCTGGGCTCTTTTCCTGCTATCAGAGTCAGGTTCTCTAGGCTTTAAAAAATCTTCTTGATCTCAGGGGTCCATAAATTGATGGAAAGAAAAAAATCATTTTCTAACCCTTCACTAAGCCAGAGTATATGTACATGGAGCTAGACCAAGCTTTTTTAGAGAAAGACAATAGAGGATTTAAGTTTCAGAGAAATTTCAGTGGTATGGCAAGGGGGTGGAGAAATCTGCTTCTTGCTGATGTAGTTTTTGACCAAAATTTAGTTCTCTGCCACATCTGAAGACATTATCAGAATGACAGATCCAATTTATTTGAGTTCCAAAGGACTTCAGATATAGTGGTGAGCTGAACTCTAAAATCAACCTCAAAGAAAGAAATATAACTAAAAACCCGATAATATTTTCCCATACTAGTTCATTTTATTTTATTTGGAGGCATATTCAGTTGTGCTCAAGATTTACTTATGACTTTGCACAGAGATCACTTCTAGTGGGTATCAAGAGATACCCTGTGTTGTTCTGGAGATCAAACATGGGTTGGCCATATCCAAGACAAGTACCTCTACCTGCTGTACTATTTTTCCAGCTTCTAGCTCATTTTATAAGGGCTACATCCAGAGTTACTCAAGGTGTTGGAGGTAAGTCTCTGAAATTATGGGCGTGGCAGGGCTACCCAGGGGTTCCTGAGATGCTGGGGATCAAATTCTGGGCCATGCACATAATAGGTACATGATCCAGTACTTTAGTATTTCCCCTAATGAAAATAAAGCTATATCCACTTTTTTTATTTCCTTATCCCTGCTTATCTGAACAGGAATTTATACCTTTATGACTTGTTATATATCAAAATTTAATGTGCCCACCTTTTGGTGGAGAATTGTGTAGTGTATGGTAGGACAACATTTTATTTTCCATTAATAGTAAATACAATTACTTTTAAACTTGACTTCTGGAACTTTTGACTTCTGTCATTAATGTGCCTTATGGTCCTCAGCTCTGACTTGGCCCAACAATGGAGTCTTTGATGGCCTCAGTTTCTCTGTGAAGAAGTCTTAGAGTGACATGGCAAAGGAGCTTATCCTGAATGATTTCTGGCCCTGAGAGGTCTTCCTCTACTCCAGCTCACTTGGAAATACCTTTAGTACAGTTCCATGGAAAGGTAGTTGGCAGATTAACTTCTCAGGACTAGTTGTGGTCTGTATAGCTCTTGGACATAGATTACCTAAAGGTTTTCTGTGCATGAGAAATTTATAAGTTTGCAGCTGTAATCTAGTTAAAACCTTACATAAACTTTCACAATTCTGGGTTCCCAAAGATCTGATCCTTACCCCCCTTCTCAGCATCTTCATCATTCTAGGCTCTCCCTTCTCTATCCTCTTTTCTTCTTGTTGAAATATGTTTCTAATCTTCTAGGCCTCTCAAATGCATCGGTGTTTCCTGCTTCAGTGGTCCCTGTGGAGTCACTCATTCTGTATTTAATGTATTCCGTACTTTAAATGGGCCTGTTAATTACTCCCTTCTCACTCTGAATTTACTAATTTATTGATCAAATTTCTTTTTGTGCATGTGAGTTTTATTTTGTATGTGCAAAGAATTTATTTGGATCAATTTTATTGACCCCCCTCCCACCCCTGCCTCCCAGGATGCTTTCCCAAACTTTAATTAAGTCTCTGGGAACTCTCCTGGCTTAAAGGGGAGGCTTGCCTTCCTTCTTTTGTAAACACTGATCGCATCTGTACTAAGGTGTGTCTAACCATATTCTCTAATCATATTCTGCAAGGAGAATTCAGAACTAGGATAGGGACACTCAAAAGTGCGGTTCCCAGACCAGAAGCTTTAGACTCACTAGAGACATTTAGAAAAGTCAATCAATCATCAGACTTCACTGCAGAATGACTGAGTCTCAAACTCTATGTATTTTAACAAGTAGGTTAGATGTCTATGATATATGCAGACAAATTAAAAAACTATTGTTTGAAGGCAGAAAACTGTATTGTTTAAGTCTTCATTGTGGGGGCTGTCCCATGTGTTGCACAGTATTTAGTAACGCACTGACCTCTACTTACTATGTGCAAGTGGCATGTCCCTATGTGTTTATGACAACAAAAATGTCTACAAACATTGCTGAATATCCCCTGGGGGATAAACCATCCCCAGTTGAGGAGCACAGAACTGAGTGTTTAAATCACCTTCCTTCCCTTTCTATAATTGTGTCTTCTTTCTTTTGCTTGGAAATTTGTGCATCAGATAAAAATGAATATGAATAACTACCTCACCGACTGGCCTCCAATGTAGGGAAGGCCTTGTTTCATTTCTGTGACACTTCCTTCTCCAAATCCCCTGTTTTAGATTAGGCAGATTATAAATCCAAATGCTTGATTTGTTTTAGCAGTTCATTTTACTTAGGATTAATTGTCCCCTTTCTTGACCTTTATACAAACCTTGACTTTTTCAAAGAGATAACTGATTTTTGTTTTCCTCAGAGCCTTGAGAGTGTTTCCATAGCTGTGAAAGAAGTGAAGGTTATAATTCATAACATATCAATGTTATGATAAAGGAAAGGAATCAAAGTAAGGCCTGGATAATAATTTCCGTTTATCTACCTCTTCTTTATGAGATCATCAAATACTATATTGTCATGGTGTAGAGGACAGGCAAGAGTTATTGTTTATCCCTAGAGTGCCTGGATTGAATTGAATAAAATTGCTTGTGTATGTTTTCCCACTCCTGCAATCTTCTCCTTGTGTACATACCCATTATGTCTATTCCTTCCACCCAACCTGCTCTTCTTTCCCATCTAGGAGTAGAGATAGAGCACCATTGTAGTTACAGATGGACAGAAAGCCTTCTGAACAAGGTGTTGGGTATAAGGCAATTCCATTGTCAATTTTTGAATTTAGTCTATTGGGAGCTGTATCAGTGAGAGGGGCGGTTCAGGAAGCCTGCCTCCTGCTCATATAGTGTCTGGGCATTGAAATTTTTCTTACCAGATCAATCTGGCAGATGAAGTTTCTGCTGATAAGTGGTACCTTTAAACCCACAGGGCACTCTCCCCAGTCCTGGTCTAGGAGCCAATTAAGAGGCAGACAGCTGGAAGTCTTTCTTCATGGACCAATCCAGATGGGCCTTATAACATTACTGAAATTAGCCAGTAATATAGTGCCAGCTTGTTCAGGTTTCCATATATGACTTCACATAAATAGTGAAATGCAAATTGATTCTGCTATTTCCAAAGTAGACCACATCCTCAAGTGAAAATGAGAAAGAACAGCAAAACACCACCACCACACACTCATGTTATAGTTGCAGGCAGCTGCAGTGTGATGCCTAATAATGTATGGCACAATGTATGACACAGTGCTAAAAACAGCAATAAAGTACTTCTTAACTAATCTTTAAACACATTAGTGTGACTCTCAAGAAAATTGTTTGGTTCAGACATTAGTGAAAGAAAAATGAAGGAGAATCATATTTTAAAGAGAGAAATCATGCTGTTAAAATAGCTTCAGCAAGTGGGAAAACATTAATAAATGACCCTATGTTCACTCCATACCCATCATTACATTTATGTTAAACAGATACTTGGTAAGCATGCCTGGAACATCCCCGAATCTCAAACCTTTCTTCCCTGGGACTGTAGAAAGTGTAGAAAGCTCTTAAAGACAGAATGCATTCATTGACTTAGGGAATTAAGCCTTTTAGGACCTCCCTACTTTCTCACTGCTGTTCTATGCCTTAGTCTGTTTGCATCTATGTTTTCAGACACCATTATATTCCTATCTTGGATCTCACTTCTCCCCTTGCTTTCATCAGACTTGGAAGGCTGGTTTCTATAGAAGCTGCCAGCAGGAATTGTCCCAACTTTAGGAATTCTTTTCACGTGCACATGCAGCAGCAATGAGGCTAAACCCCTATTCAGGTGTGTATAAAAAGTAGCTTTCTTAATTTTCTTTAAGTTGTTGTGGAAAAAGAGTTCAGACTCAGAATTTTAATTAAGTCTTTGTTATTTATAAAAGGTGTTTTATAAGAAGGACAGAGAGAAGTATTCATTAGCCAGACAATGAGATCCATTACATCTCTGATCCTTATATAAAAGCCACAGTTAAGTAAGTTTAAGTAAAATTAATTTTTGTTTTGCTTTTTGGATTTGGGGTCTCACCTGGCAGCACTCAGGGGTTACTCTTGGCTCTGTGCTCAGAAGTTGTTCCTGACAAGCTTGGGGGATCATATGGGATGCCAGGATACAAACTGAGGTCCATCCTGTGTTGGCCACGTGCAAGGCAAACGCCCTACTGCTGTGCTATTGCTCCGGCCCCGTAAAATTAAAAATTTTAAGTAAAAGCACAACTTGGAAGTAAAAGAACAACTCAAGAACTCATTCCAAGATTTGTGTTTTTAATTAATTTTAGTTTTGAGCTTTTGGGTCACTCATGGCAGTAGTCAGGGGTTAATACTGATTGGGCATGTGAGACCATACATGATGCTGGGTATCAAGCCTGGGTAGGCTGCATGCAAAGCAAGTGCCTACCTGCTAAACTATATCTCCTGTCCCATCAAGATTTGTCTTAAAGGCAGGGGATAAGTCTCTTAATAATTCTTTAGAGGTGGTGAAACCTTGTGACATTTAGCTGGGTGTGAAAAAGTTACCAAAGTTTCAAAAAATAATTTTGAAAGAGATGCTGGTAACATTCATTTGAATGGGAGGAAATCATTGTGTTTGTCTAGTGAAATGTTAGGTATCTATCATTTCTCTGGCACTTTTCTAATTGCTAACACAGGACAATGTATTTTAATGATGGTGCTAATTCTTATATTGTATGTGCTGGATGTGAAAGCCCAGACATTTTAACTGTATGATAGCTAGCTCGAAATATATTTTTCCAAATATTACTATAATTATTCTCTATCATCATAAAAGACAATAGGGAAAGTGGACAAGGTAAAAGGTAGGAAATGTGACCCTTCTTGGAGAATGATGGCAGGCAACACTGGAAGTTGGTGAGTATGTGAAGATTCTCACAGGGATTAGTTACCTTGGTTTTCCAGTTTGTATAAGTAGTCAAGATGTTATTGCTCCATTCAGTTCTTTGAGATTTTATTGTAGCTTTCACTTCAGAGTATTGTGGTTAGCAAGAAATCTCCCTCTTTTCTAGGTCAAAGGTGCAATATGCAATAGACTTTGGAAACCTAGAGGTAATCAACTAGACTTTTAGATCTTAAGTTGTGCCTGTTTGTTGGAGAGATTGTTTTGGTTTAAGGGATTATGTTATGTTTAAAACCACTTGTTTTAAATGATCTTATTATTGACATACAAAAATTGTCACAACTTTGGCTTGGTTCTCTGGTTCACAAGATTAAATAAATGTCACAGAACTAAGATTAGGAGTATAATATGGAGTTCATAAAGTTATGTGGGCATGCCATTGCCTGAATGTTTGTGTTCTGGTTCCCAAATTCTTATGTTGAAATATAATTCCTAGGCTATATATATTATAGTGAGGCAAAAGGGCATTTTTGGAAAGTAATTGAGGATGAAAACTTCATTTTTGAGATGAGTACATTTATATAGAGACCGCTGAAGCTTCCTTGCTTCCATTTCAAATGGAATGCAGAAGAGGACCATTTACAAATAAGGATTCATATGCCAAAGGCAACAACAATGGAATGAAACCCCCCAAATTTAACAATCTAGACTTTAAATGGACCTTTTATATTTGCAGGCTGGAGGTAGGGGTGCTGGTATGGGATGCACTCAGAGAACATTTGTGGAGGTCGACACTAGTAATGAAATGACCCTCATTCATTGTACGCCTGAAATCCAACTATGAAGGACTTAAAAAATCACAATGATTTCAATAAAATAAACTAGTGAAAATGAATCAGGATTCAGACCTCACCAGATACTGTGTTTGCACCTTGCTCTTCAACTCTCTGATAATATAACTATAAGAAAGAAGTGTTATGTAAGCCATCTAACTTATTTTATTCTGTTAGAACAGCCTGCACTGACTATGATGCAGTAGATCTGGAGACATCCTAGGTCTAAGTGATTGTGTATTTGAGGTAGTTTCTTTTCTGGAATTTCTTCATGTAAGCCTACTCCCATAGCTATCCCTGATGTCTTAATGTAGTAGTCAGAGTTTATCTGACAGCCTGTATATATTTTGAAATAAAATATAAATGCTATTCCTAAACTATAAGGCTCCAATATTGAGGATGAACTGTTAGCAGGAAGATGTAATTGCATGTAAGTGGTGTTCTGACTTGATGCTTGGATGTTCACAATACTTTGAAATAACTTACTTAGGACCTGTGTCTTGGTAATCTTTACTTGTCTGATGTCAAAATTTGAGGTTTCTTCTATTTTGCTAGAGCTTTGTTTGTTTTGCAGTGCCTGGGATAGAACCCACACTGTCATGCATGCAAAGAAATTATACTGCTACTGTGTTTGGTGTCCTAACATTGGAGGTGGTTAAGAGTATGTTACAATAGTATGTTATAATTATAAGGATGAAATCATGAAGTTTGCTGCAACTCGACAGTCAGAGGAATGACATATACCAGATTATCTCACTTAAATATGGTATATAGAGAAGTAAAATATTTAAATAGTCAGTATCAAAGGATAATACAGCCTTGGTCCTGTGTTATAAAACTGAGAATATCAAGTAAATGGGGAAAAGGGGAGGAAGAATGATGAGGTGAATGAAAAGTAACTGAGAACATTGGCAGAGGGTCTTAAGATGGTGGTGAGGTGAGGAAGCAGTGTACATTAAAACCATAAATGTTAATGTTTTTATAAACATTTGAATTGAATGATAATTAAATACTATAAGCAATTTATGAAATGTAATATTTTTGAGCTTTAAGTATATTTTTATATTTCATATGTTCAATATATATACAAAGAAATTTGGATTACTTCCTAGAGAACTGGTCTGAGTTGATGTTAAGGGTACTTCCACAGTGAAGAATGTTTTTCTACAGCAGTAGAAAGAAACAAAAATTAAAAAAATGGCAGTAACATTATCTGTACTACAGATAAAAGCCTTGGATCATCCAGAATGAAAGGCAGACCACAACAAAGGCATAGGCGTATTTCACGTCCTCGAAGTGGTTTGTAGAATCAATTTGCAGGTAGGTAAAAGCCCTTCAACTATAGTTGTGTACTGTCCCACATTTCAAGGAGCTTCCCTGCATTATAAGTAGAACAAAGAAGATAGCACACATGTAAACAGAAGAAATGGCTATTTTGGAAAAAAAAAAAAACCTCAAGTATAGTTTCAGCATTTTTATTTGTATCATCATCATCTTCTTCTTTCACCCATGTGTGCTCTAAGTGGGATCCTGGATTAAGACACAGAGAAATGGCTTAGATACTATAGATTTCCGTTGAGGTATAATGAATGGAGCAGCAGAGGCAGGTTGCTTTGTGGCTGGAATGGATAGAATCTGGGGATCAAATAGGGGAAATTACCAATCAGTTGATAGTATATCTTGAAGTAGTGGCATGAACTCAAAAGTCTTTTCACCTTAATTACATCCCTTTTTAATATTTTGCTACCTGAAACAAACCAGCCTGAGAACTAAAATTTTATTTTAAATTATTTTGTAAAAGTGACAATCATTAGGGAAATGATTCGGCAGTGAAAATAACAATAAATTCATAACCACAAATTAATTATGTTGTTTTTTTTGTTTTAGGGTCTTACCTGACAGTGTTTAGAGTGTTGACTTTGTGCTCAGGTGTTGATCCTGTGGTTCATATGGGGACCATATGTGGCTCAGGGAATCTAATCTGGATTGCACTCGTGCAAAGCCTTTTTTCACTGTCTCTCTGGAACCCATATTTCAAATTATATTTACAAGGCTTTCACTAAGAGCACAACTTCTTTCATGTATCACAAATATACAAAACATCAAATATCAACAACTACCTTACTAATGTAAAACTGCAAATATAATGGATTGCTTCTTTTAATGCCTAAAACCAATTGAACTGGACCTCTGACCTCTGTTCAGCAGGGTATGGCCATAGAGAAGGAGGCAAACATGTAAAGGGACAAACAGACACAAGGACTGTCCAGACTTTTGGGTCACCTGGGCAGTCACAAGTGAACATACAGGTTGCCCATTTATTCAGTATGATGTTACATTACAATAACTGTCCCTACAATCTGTGAGTTATTGGTTAAGTGGACAGAGACATTAAGAAGAGTTGGCAGGGGCCAAAGCAATAATACAGCAGGTAGGGCATCTGCCTTGTATCAGCAGACTTGAGTTTGATCCCTGCGTCCTATATGTTCCCTCAAGCACCATCAGGTACGAGCACAGAGCCAGAAAAAGCCTTGAGTACTATGAGGTATGGCAAAAATAATAAAAATGGCATAAAAGAGTTAGCAACATCAAAATTCAATGGGTTCATTCAGAGTAGAGACTGAGATATTTCATATAGCAAGTCAACAGGTACCCTTAAATAATTCAGTAAAAGTTGGAAGTGGTTTCCTCTTCTACATTTGCCTATGTTGCTCTCTACATTTGGGAGACTATAAATTGTTTTATTCCATTCTTTACTGGGTACTGTTTTGCTTGCCCTTTAATATATTATATTTTTTCCTAAGTGCATTTTTTGCTATCTATTTGTTCTATGACCTATGCTATTTTTGCTCAAGGGATTTTTTTGTTTTTGTTTTTGTTTGTTTTCTCTTTTTGCTCAGACTTTGGATTTAGGCTTTTATTAGGAAAATAATATCTCACAAACATATCCCTGTACTTAATTCTAAATCATCCCATATGAAGGAGAATTAAAAATATCAAACCAATGAGAATTAATCACCATATCAAACCAATGAGAATATTAACCACCAGAGGGATAAGGGCTTTAGTTTAACTGGATTCCCATTCATGACCATGATATTGGAAGTCCTGGCTCTTCCTTATGTTTCTTCAGTTTGTTATTTCATAGCCTAAAGAGATAAGTGATTAATATCCTAGCCCACTACATTGCATTGACATTTTATGAAATAAGTAGTAATTCTGAAGTTTATATCCTGTTCAATAAAATCTTAAAATATATTACAATATTTCTTCTCATGCTCAAGTATATGAACATTGATGGGTTCTGCAGTATGTTAATAATTTCCCATTCATTCATATCACTAAAGTCACAATGCAGGCTCCATGATGACAAAAGGAGCTAAACCAAGACCCAGAAGCATAAGCAGATTTTTGTTTTGTGACTACTATGAGCATCGTATTAAACTCATGTCCAAAGCAGATGTTTTCTGCTTATGCTTCTGGATCCTGGTTTAGCTCCTTTTGTCTTCTTGGAGCCTGCATTGTGACTTTAGTGTTGGCATTTTCCTCTCTTTAACCATAGTGAAGAGGGAAAAGCTAATGAGGAAGCTGAAAACCATGATCAGTCAATGTTGCTAGTTGCAAGTGGGTGGCTGGGATGACAACAACTCAGAGGCCAAGCTCCAGCTGCCACTCCTCTTTGGCAGCCTCACTCCAACCCTAAGTGCGCAAAACGCCTGTTTTACACTTCTCTTGTCTGTGGATTGTGACCAGATGTCTGGTGTATTCAATTTCCTATTAGGACTGGGTAGGCTATCAGCTCTTTCAGCTGCTGATATAATAAAACACCAGGTCTCGGATTTTTATTCCAGAGCTCCATTTATGCCAGCAATGTGGTCTTTTACCTCCATCTGGAAAATTTCTGGTATGAGGGAGTATACTCTCATGGTTTCTGTATTCAGGGTTAGGTCTGCCCACAGCCAAAGACATTTCTTGCTACCATGCACCACAGCCTGAATTCCTTCCTCAATCCCCACATCTCCAATTTTGGACAGTAAAGTCACCAATCTTTAGGTAGATAGATGATTGATAGATAGATAGATAGATAGATAGATAGATAGATAGATAGATAGATAGATAGATAGATAGATGCATAGGTAACTCAGGAGGTGTGGGCACAAGCAGGTGAGGTTTCCAGTTATTTACAGTTGATTACTGGTTGTAATTTGAAGTCCATATTTAGACTGCCACGTATCTGGGAGAAAAAAAACACTTCTTTTAAATGATCTTATTATTGATATACAAAATTTGTCACAACTTTGGCTGGTGGAAGACAGACTTTTAAATTTCCTCATATGTCCTTCTTACTTACTAAACATCGAAAGTTTCATTGAATTATGGCACAAGATTTTCTAGCCTCATTTATATCTTTCTCTGACAAACCTGCATCACTCATTTTCCTAGGAAGTTGGATTGGAAAATAGCAGAGAGCAGAATCTGAGCAGTAGGGGGCATTGTGGGGCTTTTGTTGCTCTTTCAATATAAAGAGTTGGGAAAGTTGGAGCAATAGCACAGCGGGTAGGGTGTTTACCTTTGCACAGGGACAATCTGCATTCCATCCGTGGCATCCCATATGGTCCCCTGAGCCTGCCAGGAGACACGCTTGAGCACCTCAGGATGTGGCCCCAAAACAATAAAAAAAATCTGACTCTCTCTTTTAGTTACTGTGAATTTCATTCTCCAGCACCATACCCATCACCAGTTCAGTGTCTACTTCCACTGCCCCAGTGACTCAGTTTCCCTCCCATCCACTAGTCTACTTCTATGATAGATACTTTTTTGTTTTTGGGTCACACCCTACAGCACTCAGGGTTTACTCCTGGCTCTATGCTCAGAAATAATTCCTGGCAGGCTTGGGGGACCATATGGGATGCTGGGATTCGAACCACTGTCCTTCTGATGCAAGTCAAATGCCCTACTTCCATGCTATCTCTCTGGCCTCTATGATAGACCCCTTTTTAAACAAATTTTAGGCACTGTGGTTTCCAGTACTGTAATTGATAGAGAACGTTTCATGCATAACACTGCACCACCTCTTAGAGCACCCTCCTTTTTTGTTTTTCATATTGATATTTTTATTCTTTTTTAGTGACAGAATTTCTCCAAGATTTTCTGATTCATAACAATAAAAATGGTTTATTTGCTTAAACAAGAAAACTCCTCAAAGAACAATATAGTATTAAGACAAATAATAACATGATTTTAGGATTTAATATAGTATTAAAAGAAACAATAACATGATTTAGGACTTTCATTACAGTTCTTTTTGGTTGCTCTTAGCTGCATCCAGCTAAGAAAGTGCAGTCAAATTTATTCTAACATCATTTATAGTTCCGAGTTCTATGTGCTTACATACTAATTCATTTTATTACATTTTTTGTTTGCTTTCAATTTGACGACCTTGGCTTTTAGCTATTGATAGTTAATAGGTTTTACAAAGCAAACATCTTCACTGCTACATTTTTCCTGACAAGAAAAAAGAATTAAAGGAAAAGGGAAAGATTCAGTTACTTGTCTACTTGGAGATGATGGAAATCTTCAGATGTTATGTTTACAAGGCTATGTTTTGTATATACTACTATAAGATTCATACATGTGAGTTCTGATGGACTAAGCCAGTATTGACTAGTTTCTGAATGTCTAGTCATGTTAGTTTCATAATTTGATTATTTTTGAAATTGCTCAATTCTGTTCTCATCTTTCAATCACTTTATTTTTTGATGTTTTATGAGCTACACACATTTTATAACACTGCAGTCTTCCCTTAACAGTTACATGTATCTTATGAAGGAAAACTAAAATTTCAGTCGAAACAATGATTTTCTAATTAGTATTTCATGTAGTCAAATTTATTCTTTTATTTTACTACTATAAAGATCAAGATTATACCTAGAATGTTTAAATTTTATATGATTAAACTAAAATAACTCTAAGTGTAAGCTTTGAAAATTCTCTTTAGAGTCTTTATTGGTTCATGGGTTACAATTCAAACTTTAATTTGAAAATAAATTACCAACATATTTGTTTAATCACATATATTCCAAATGTAGTATTTTATTTTTTAAATAATATCTTTATTTAAGCACTATGGTTACAAACATGTTTTTAGGTTGGGTTTCAATAAAAAAATACACCCCTTTTCACCATTGCAACCTTCCCACCACCAAAGCTTCCCATCACCTTCCTCCTCCACCTGTCTTCGAGATAGGCATTCTATTTCTCTCACTCACTTACCTCCTTATAGGCTTTTGGATAAATATTGTAGCAATATATTAATTCAAAATTCTAAAGATGAATTATAATTTGGAAAAAATAATTATCGTATAGGAAGTAGAATGCATATCTTTAAAATTTATAAGAATCTTCAGCAGATTACTTTCTGTCATTTCCAGGTTATCTGTGTCTACTATAATTTTTGAGAGCAGATTTGAATTTATATCTGGTGAGAGGCAAGAAATATAGTAAGGCTTTTGCTTGGCATGCAGCCAACCCAGGTTTGATTTCTTGCATCATATGCTCCCCCAAGCTAGCCAGGAGTGTTGCTTGATGCAAAGCCAGGAGCAAGTTTTGCATGTAGTTGGGTATGAGCACCCTCCCCTCTTCACACACAAATTCTATTTGGTTAGATCACAAAGTTTATATTTTCATGAAGCTTTAGGTGTTTTTATTCTGGAGTAGAAATTCGAATCCTTACATGAAATCAAATAGGTCTTTCCTCTATTCTTATTTTTGCTTTCTATAGATGTTACAAAATACTATGCTCTTCATTACTTTTTTATTGAGGTAACATTAGTTTAAAACAGTGTAATTTTTTTTACGTTTTAGCACTAGGTATAACCACACTATACCCACCTCTACTCTCTGTAAATTCAATACCACCCATCTACACTTTCCCTTTGACTTTCTCTACTGATTGTGCCTCAGTTCTGTCATAAGAGTTTAAAGATTCATTAATTTATTATTATTACTATTTTGGTTTTTGGTTTTTTACTATGCTCAGGGCTTATTCTTGACTCTGTGCTCCAGGATTACTCCTGATAGTGCTCAGAGAAAAATATGTGGTGCTAGAATAAACCCTGGTGAGCCTCTTAAATCCTTAGCCCAAGGAGGCCAGTTCCTTAATCCCTACCTCTCTGGTCTCTAAGGATATGTTTTCATTAGACAGTGTTTAATCTAATCTAGTCTAGTCCCTTGTTTCATTTATGAGTAAGGTCAACTGGCATTTCCTCTTTCCCTTGTGACTGATTTCACCTAATTTGATACCTTCTAATTCCATCCAAGTTGTAGTAAACTGGGGCTGGAGTGGTAGGGCATTTTCCTTGCACGCAGCTGACCTAGGACGGACCATGGTTCAATCCTCTGGCATCCCATATGGCCCCAAGCCAGGAGTGATTTCTGAGTGCAGAGCCAGGAATAAACCCTGAGCATCACAGGGTGTGGCCCAAAAAGCAAAAATTATAGTAAACTGCAAGATTTCATCTTGTTTTATCATTGAGTAATATTCCATTGTGTGTATATATACACACATTATAATTTAGTTAATAGTTGTTTATTGAGACTTGAATTCTTTCCAGATATTAGCTCTGAAAACAGTATTTCAATAAACACAGGAGTTCAGATATTATTAATTTTAAACTAAATATAAACTACCAATTTTCATTATATGTGATTTTATTAAAATTATTTTTTTGTAATTTAAAACATTCAAAGCTTAATTTTCATATAAATTAACTATAATTGCACATGGGAGACTTTCTTGGGAAAGATGTAAAATGTTTTAAAGCTGGTTTATTTTGGATTACACAATTTGATAATTTACTAAAAAGAAGTATTGTAATGAGTAAATTTTTTGAAATGTACACTATGATGAAATAAATTTATTTAGAAGGAAGAGAAGAAAGGATTCCCCATTATTGTAAACTTAAAAGAAAATAAAGCAAGTCTCCCAATTATACTGCCCTCCTTCAGTAAGCTTTGGACAAGAAAAACAAGATAGTTCCAGGTTACAGAGATATCTAGACTCCCTTGCTATCATTCCTAATACCTACCACTAGGTCATGAGCCTGGAGCAAAAGCAATGAAGTCCTAGTCCTATTCTTAGTGAGAAAAAAATTTTCCCTATCACAGATCTTTTCTTTCAACTTTGTGATCTGAACCCCCAGGCTGGTGGATTGTTGTTCCATGGTCGATGAGTTAAATATTAGTAACTATATTTTGACACTGGAAGAGGCATATTGACTATAGAAAGGAATGTGCAGTGCAAAGAGCACAAAGGCATATGACCATGGCAAGTCTGGTGAGACAGTGAACAGGGCAACATATATTACATATCTCTCAGAACAAAACCCTGGATACCCGGCTATGACCCCATTTTAGACAACAATGAAAAAATGAAAGATAAGGCATAAAAAGAAAAAGAACATAAAACAAAGTTGGATGCAGAAGATAGTATGTGTAACATTTGAAAATTTTGAAGGTGAGAAAAAATGATATTGTTAGGCAAGTTGCCAACTGATTGGTTTTATAATGTTCTTAGGAAGACTGAAGAAGTATGATCTTATTAATATGTCTGTATTTTATACTTTGGTAAGATGCAAAAGAGACTCAGGTTAAATACGTATTTAAACATTATGAGCAAGAGCTCTTTGGAAGTCTCATATTGGGTTTTAGAAAGATTTTCTTTTCTTTTTATAAATTTCTTTATTTAAGCACCATGGTTACAAAATTGTTCTTTCTGGGTTTCAGTAATTCTGTACAAGTGCATCTTTCCTATCACCAATTTCCTCTGCATTATCCCCACCTTGCTCTAGGTCAGGCAATTTGCTTCTCTCTCTCTCACTCTCTCTCTCTCTTATTCTCACTCTCTTCTTTTTGACATTGTGTACTATTTTAATGGAGGAGTGCCTTACCTGTTAGTTTCTCCACTTTCAGCATAAGTTCTTGTCCAGAGCAATCAGTTCCAACTATCATTGTCTTAGTAGACCCTTCTCTACTCTAGCTACACTCACTACTCTTTATCCAATACCATTGAAATGGCATATAGAATATAACTGAACATATTTTTACAGAGTAGTCCAATTTGGGCTACCCTATGGAAACTGGTATCCATATAGACTTCTCCAAAAGTTTGTTGAAAACACAAGCAATTATTGTATGCACAGAAACTTCCCAGTATAATTATGTTAATGAAACCAGATTAAATATCAGTAATGCATTTTAACGATTTAATTGTAATATTTAAAATGATATACAAAGGATAAAAGTATACAACATAATGTTATGACTAATTAGACTGCTTTGCTTATTTTTAAGGGTGTGTATACATGGGTGGACAGGGAAGAAATTTATAGGAGAGCTAAGAATTCTCTTGTAGTAGATCCCTAACTTACAATAAAATAACTAGAGTAGAAAACTGCAGAATTGTAAACTCAATGAAGGGGATTTTCAAGTATTGCTTCATTTCTAAAGGGAAAAACTGAGTAAGGTGTTATGATCCTTTAAATGTCATATGATAGCAATATACAGTCACTGAAAGATTTTGTTGAAATTAATTTAACCAGGTTTATGTTATAGTTAGTCACTAAGTCAAAGGTGAAATATTAAAAATAGCTTTTAAAAATTATTTATCTGGGACCCGGAGAGATAGCACAGCGGCGTTTGCCTTGCAAGCAGCCGATCCAGGACCAAAGGTGGTTGGTTCGAATCCCGGTCCCCCGTTCCTGCCAAGAGCTATTTCTGAGCAGACAGCCAGGAGTAACCCCTGAGTAATGCCGGGTGTGGCCCCAAAACCAAAAAAAATTATTTATCTGGCCCAGGAGATAGTACAGAAGGTAGGGTGCTTGACTTGTAGGCAGGTGGCCCTGGTTTGAACCTGGCATTCCATTGGTCCCCTGGCATTGCATATGTTCCCACTAGGTACCACCAGTGGCCACTCATGAATGCACAGCCAGGAGTAATCCCATAACACTGAGGGTGTGGCCCAAAAACAAAAGGAAAAATAAGAAAAGAAAAACATTTATGTGAGTCTTTTATTTAGCTTTTACTCTCACTTGCAAACACTGTTATAAGGGAAGTCCAGAGATAGATAGAGATTTATTTAGCAGGAAGAAAAAAAGAAAGTTTCAAGGTGAGATTCTATTTTGACCTTCTCTGGCCTTTAGGGTCCCAGCATGAGGACACCCGTGTCAGATAACAGAGAATCAAAAATAAGCTTTATCCATTTCTATTTTGGACTCGAGTTAGTGCTATTAGTCACATCACCAACACACCTGAAACTGGGAAGATAAGCCCTTTACATTTTTTATCAGACATTCTAACTTTGTAATGAGCTCTCTGTTGTCACCTTTGATCTCCACAGAATCTGTAAAATTATCAGACTCAGGTTTTATTATGTCCATTTAGCAAACTACCACCAGCATTTTCATCTTCTTCCCTTTGTAGTGGCTCATACTTGATCAGGGGAGAGACGAAAAAGATAGGGTAGATTCTCAAATTGCTAAGAGAAAGCAAAGGGAGTAATTATTATATTTGATTGTATTAAAAAATTAAAGGCTTTTGACTTCTCCCATTCCCTGTTGAACCCACTTATTGTATTCTTCAGTTCAGCTACAGAATTTGTCCATTCTCTGAGTTGTGTGTTGGGTTTTTCTAAAAAAAATATTTCTTATACTTTCTCCCTACTTTTTGGAAGTTCTCTTTCATTGATCTTGTTTCAGTCAGCACCTCTTGTGCTATTTCTTTGAAGTCTTCTTTAGGTAGTTTGTCTAGCTTAGTTGTCTCAAGAGTTCTTTCCCTGCTTTCATTTTCAACTATTATTATGGCTAGGATACCTCTCTCTCCTCATCATGCCTGCTACTCCACTGAGAACCTGGCAGGAGGCTGTAGTGTTTGAGTAGCTCTTGGCAGTGACCAGATAATTCAAACATAAAAGTGTTTGGCCCAAGCTGTGGGGTAGAATTTAAGCAGACCTGGAAGTATCAGGAGCTCTAGACCATATATACCCAGTAAAACCTGTAAATTGAGTTAGAGTAGGACTGTCAAGTGACCAAAGGTTCATGGTTATCTTACATGATTTAACAGAGCGTGATTATCATGTTTTTCTGGATGGTGGCTAGGGAACCCAAGACAGGGCTGGATTGAGAGAAGGCTGGCATCTTTGTCCCAGCTGCTGGCATAGTGCACAATCCAGGGTTTTCAGGAAGCAGAATTTGACTTCTTGACAATTGGTAATGGTTTGGAATGCCTATGCAATGCTTTTTTGTCCATAGAAATGCAGCTTGCTTGCTAGTAGAGAGATGTGGCTTGGCAGAACTTGGATTTGATTTTATGCTCAATGTTAGTATTCTTTTAGCCTCCAACTAGGTCAGTGGATTGGTGGAGTTTTCTACAGAGATTTGCCATTAGGGTTTGTTACACTAGAGAGTAAGATCCAATATGGCATCCACCAGAAAAGTTAGAATAGATCATCAGGTTGGCGTCTGCCAATGATTCTGACCACTGCTAATAGCCTATAACTTCTTGCCTTCAGTTTCACTGTAATAAGCATAGTATGGTAGAGTTGGAATATTGCTTAGTGGGTAGATCACCCATTCTCCACTTCCCATTGTAAATCTTAGAACCTTAGAAATATTTTCTGAATACTAGAATTTGTACCCTACCCTGGAAATTCTGGGTGAGTTCATCTATCTACAGTTCATCTGAATGCTGTCCTTTAGACCTTTACTGTGAAAACTTCCATATATTTGAGTTTCAGGTCAGTTTGAAAGTAAACCAATTGAAATTTTATAATAGATTTGCCATGATCATGGGATGAGATAAACACAGTTCTTTTTATCCCCATTAAGAAAATGAATGAATTAAAGATATTTAAAAAATGAGAGCACCCCCCTCCTCCAAGGTTTTGAGCCTGAGATCCAGTGAGTGTTGTGATAATAGCCAGGTAACAGGACTGTTGTAAAGTAAGGGTGCAGAGGGCAATCAGAAAAAGAGCATATGGTTATAGTCAGCGTGCTACCTATGGTAGACACTAGGTATATTGTCAGGAGATATACAGAGATCTAGTGGGACTCCAAGTGCTGCATTCAATTTCCTATGTAGATGACCTCAAGGGGGCTCATATTTATGGTTGCTCCCCCTGTCACCAATGAGACTTTTAAAACCAAACTGCCTGTGAATAGGCCCAATGAACCCCCTTCCCTCAGGCCCCTGATAAACTAGTTTTGTGGCTTCAAGAACCTGCTGTGCTCCTGAGATAGCCATCTTGGTGGGTTTCCCTATTGGCCTGTCTCTTAGTGAGTTTCCCATAATCAGTCACCTGATGCAGCAGGGTTGAAAAGGGCCACACAATTCACCAAGAATTTCAGATGCCATTAGGTGACCCAGTGGAGCATTCTGGTTTGTGGCTTCAAGTCTTTAGCTTCATTTTGGCCTTTGTGGACCTTTTATTTACTTTTAGGGCTCTGCTTCCCACTGGCATCTAGAGGAAACTGCAAAGGGATGGCATTGAGCCAGAGTCCTCCACTAGTGAGCTCTTTATCTTCCTTCTACAGAAGCTCTGTGCAGAAACAGCAACTCAGGCTGTCCCCGAAGCAGCTTCGTTGTCAAAGACTCAATAGAATTCCCCTTCTGAACAAAGGGAGATACATTTCTTTATCTTTCTAATTAATGCTTACACTTAAAAAATTGTGTTTCGGTGTGCAGCCTAGAGGATGGACTAGCTAGAAAAAATAAAGAGCATTTTTCTTTGAAAGAAAAAAAAGTTGATGCAGTCTCTGCTGTATGGATTTTCACATCAGTCAGGGAACTTGATAAATAGAGATTCAGAAAAAATATTTCCGGGGGGTGTATTCTTCCCCTACCTCGACATTCAGACTCCAATTCCCATTATCTAGTAGTCCAGTGTGCTGAAATGGACCAAATGCAGATCACTGAGAGCTGCGCTAAATATGTGTTGCACCAACCACAGTTTAATATGTGCAGTGCTTTCTGCTTCACAGTTATGCATTTTCTAGTCTTTTGCCAAAAGACCAATCATCAAAATATAGTACGCTGGTGGGGAGCAGAAACAAGTATAGAATGTATTCAAACTTTCTATCTCCAAGATCAATTCTGAATTGACCCTGCTGGCTCAGGGATCTCAGTGCAAGGAGGTTCTGCTAAAGCTTATCTCCTGAATAAATTTCTTCTGACCCCCTTTCATCCCTCCCACCACATTCTTTTCCTAACTTTTCTGTTTCTTTTTGTCATGTTGCCTGCCTCTTTTCCACTTATTTCTGAGTGACTGGACCATGACATCTTCCTTGCCAAATTGCAACATGCAATCATTTGACTATCTGTCAAGTGTCACAAAACAAGTAAAAGGCAGGTTATAGTATGTCTAAATGATTCATTTTTTTAGCTTTTGGGCTACACTTAGTGGTGCTCAGGTGTTCTTCCTGGCTGTGTGCTCAGAAATCACTCTTGGCAGGCACAGGGGATGGAACCTCAGTCCGTTCTGGCTGCTTGTAAGGTAAATATCCTACCGCTGTGATATTACTCTGGCCCTACTGATTTTATTTTGATTAAAAAATAGTTAATGTAGCTCAGTAGCCAGACACATGATCTTTGTGATGTACATGAGAGTACTACAGAAGTTGAAAGAATTCTAGATATGTATTCTATATGTTTTCAAAGTTTAATCTTCAATTATGAGCGAGACTTATGAACATAGAGTACAGAAAAAGAGATAGCAGGTAGCAGAACAAACACACTTGTCTGTTTCCCTGGAAAATGGGAGAGCTGTTTCTATAGTTGAAGTTAAGACCTATATTCCTGAGAAACTTTCCTTCTGAAAATAAATGAGCCTCGCCAGAGCCAGCAAACTTAGATTTCACCTAGATGCATTATTATACTTTTTGTCAGAAATTTCTGTCTTGCCTCTTTCCTTAAGTTTAAAACTCTTTCAAATGCCCAAAGGCAATGAAATGAAGGGCAGGAGAACTTGTCTTCAGTAGAAAGCTTGCTACTGGTTTGGAGAGAGGAAGGATAAGATAAGGAAAGGGACACTATAACAATGGTGGTGGTGGGGGAATGTACCTGTCTAGACACAGGCAAGGGATGGGAGAAGAACAGGGACTTTGGTGGACAGAAGGGGACACAAGTGAAGGAATTGGTGCTGTTGAAACATAGTACACCTGAAACTTAAGCGTGAATACCTTTGTAATCCTAAATTCATCGTAATTCAATTTAAAAAATGATCAAAAAGAGAATTCCTGTTTCTAAGAGCACCAAATCTATGGTCAACCTTCTGCCCCATTTTTGTTAGAAACTCATAGATTCCTGTAAGCAAAACTGGCAGTTGGTGTCTAACATAGAATTTTGTTGGACTGGGAAGTCTGAAGCTTAAAATTTCACAGTGGAGAATAACAGCACCAATTAACTAAGGCCAGGACTTCCAAAGAAAGTGGAGAAGAAGCTGCTAAAGGAGGGAGGGCCTTGTAGGAGGGAAGCTGCAGTCCATTGACTGGAAGCACCCCCAGGCCCTGAAGTCTCCAGTCTTCTTCTCCCAAAGAAGCTTGTGTATTTTCCCTAACTGTTCCAGACCAGCTCATTTTTCCCCTCGATGTTTTCCACTGTTTTGCTGGTTTCAAAAGACTCTTTGCCTAAGGCTTTTAGTTGCAACTTTTTTTTTTGAATTTCATATTGACTATCACACTGATTCTGCCACCCAAGTCATCTCATTTGAGAACACAAATGCATGAACATGCATTTCTATCATGTCATTAACACCACTGTTCCAGCTCAGGAAAAGACAACATTACAAAAAAGAAAAAGAAGTAAATAGAAGAAGGGCTACGCCAAGGAGACCAGAAAGAAAACAGTTGCTATCCCTAGATGTGGAGCCAATAACATTCCACCCTCATATCCTCTCCAGCCATGTCACCTTTTCCTTGTTGCCATAGTTTTGAACTGCCCACTAGAGCTGTAATCAGTGATTTCTTCCCTACAAATTTACCCCCTCCTTCACATACACCAGATTTTCATTGATCTTTGTTCATTTTATGACCTTGTTCCTAAAAGTGCCATCCTCAGTTTTAAGACAAGTACCCTGGGGAAGGCATTGACCTTAATGGCTCTCAGTCAGCAATTTCTACTCCCACAAGATTTCTTTCTGTGATTCAATTTAGCTTCTTCCCCTCCATCTTTTCTCTGCCCCAGAGGGTCAGCTTCCTACTCATATTCTCCTGTGTGAGATTTTTGGGTGTTTCTGTTTGTTCCTTTTGGTTTGGTTTTGGGATCACTCCTAGTGGTGTTTAGGGTTTATTCCTTTTATTCTCTCTTCTCCAGGCTTACTCCTGGTGGTACACAGAGCATGATTTGGGGTGCTGTGGATTAAACCCACACCAACCCCCTTACAAGGTAAATGCCTCAGCGGCTCTAATATCACTCTGGCTTCTCTGCAAGTTTTAAAAATCAACCTCGGTGTCTGATAGAAAACTTTGTATTTTTCCCTTCGCAGCCTTCCCCTCTGTCATAGAGTCCAATGAGGTGCGTAGCAATAAATATTTCCCTCATTAACATATCTATTCACTGTCAGGGTCAGCAGCAAACAGAATCATGAAGTATTTATTGAGCACACACTATCTCCCAGCACTATACAAACATTATCTCATTTAGTCCCTTTAATGTCACTACAAAGTAGGCATTATTATCGCTGCTGCACAGGTGAGGAAATTGATACCCAGAAATGTTAAGTAACTTGTCCAAGATTACATGACAGATCAGGAGTCTTCTAAGCCTGCTCCCGCAGAGGTAATTTGGCTGAGTCAGATTAAAGTGGTGCTGTCCATTCTTTCCCTTTTCCTGTAATTCCTTTTTAGCTCCAACCCAGGTGTGTGGCACTCTTAGTCTCATTAGGAAAATTTCTGCCATTGTGGGCAGTGACTTTTACCAAAATTGATTTTCCCTATTTCACGGGAATAGGGCAGCTGGTAAAAGATGCCATGAAGAGAAATATCCAAGTGGGTTCTTTCCATTTATGTAATTTCCCAGACAGGAATAGCCTTGGAGGCAAGGAGATATTTGCTGTGCAAATCATAAGACAGATGAATGCCTACTCTTTTCAGATGTAAAGCTAATCTGGACACTGTACTTGACATGTTTGTAAAGACTTGGACTTTGAAGGATGAGCTGAGTTGTGATGTAGGAGGATAATGGATGTGTTTCCTCCATTAATTCTTTCTTTTTAATTTTATTTTTATTGAAACCATTGTGATTTACAAGGTCCTTCATAGTTCGGTCAGACATACAATGTATTAGGGCCAATCCCCCCCACCAATGTAGTCTTCCCTCCACCATGTTCTCAGAGTGTATCCCAACCACCACCCTTTGCCCTTCAGCCTGCCAGTATAACAGGCTCATTTACAGTTTAGATAGAGTTTGGGCTTGTTGATCCACTGTTGTTGACTTTGGCTTGGATATTTAGTTCTATAATGTTTCTTAACTCTCTGCCACAAAGTCAGGTTCTGAAATCCTGGAAACACTTCTTGTGCTCTCCGATAAGGTGGCTGTGCTCCTGCTTCTTTTTTTATTCCTTTGTGCTTCACCAGGAGTAGCCATCCATTCTCTTGTAACTTAAAGTTAGTTCTGTCTCTTTCTCATTTCCCCTCTAACCATAAACTTAAAGCTGATGACCTATATCCTGTGCAGTCTTAGCATAGTGCTGTACTTTCAGTCAATGTTCCATACATCTTTGTTCAATCTAAATGAACTGAAAAAGATAAATTCAGTTTGAAATTTCAGATACCATTGCAAGCTAGAGGAAGTTCCTTCTGTGTTCTAAGGAAGGCTCTGGATAAGAAAAAAGCATTTGAGGGCCGGACCGATAGTACAGTGGGTAGGGCATTTGCCTTGTGTGTGCCAATTCAGGTTCGATCCCCAGCATCATATATGGTCTCCTGTGTCTGCCAAGAGTAATTTCTGAGCATAGAGGCAGGGTGCTCACACCCTGAGCACCACTGTTGTGACCCAAAACCAAAACCAAAAAGAAAAAAAAAGAAAGCAAATATTGTTTCTTTTCCACACATTCCTAATTTGATTTCTTGCTTCTCTGCTTTCCCATCTCACCCCTCTACAAAAACTTCTCTGACGAGAGGCACAGAGCAGACTGGAAAAGATAAAGAAATCTAAAAGTGAAACCCTGACATGGATGCTGTGTGCTCTGAATCAGCGTTAAACACACATTAATAACAAGAGCTAGTGAAGGGACACTCATCAGGCTGAAAGGAGAGACCCGAGATTAATAGCCCCTAGGTTTCTGATGTATATATATCACTGTCTCTGGTGGGTCTTGCAACAAAAATTACCCCAAAACAAAACCCAAGCAAACAAACAAAAATAACCATAAACAGCTGCAATGGCAATAAAACAAACTGGTTCCCAGAACTCATCTCTAATAATAGATTCAGATTTCACAATGAAAGGAGCTGCCTTACCATGCCCATTTCTTTCCCTGTAGCTGACTGCCTTTCTTATCTAATCCTGAGAGCTGAATCTTGAGTTATTGGTGAACAAATCAATTGGGGGAATACAGAAGGTTGCCAAAACTAAAGACTACAAATCGACCAACTATATGTTAGTTTGCAGTTGTTGGCTGTCTAAGGGTGCTACTATTGTATTTGGGGCTTACTTTTACTTATTTATGTCTTTCTGCAGAAAGCCCAGCAAGGGAAGTCTTATGGGAAAATCGTGGTTTGTGAAGCAACTCTTATCCACCTCACAACATGGATGTGAACACTCATGATATTTATTATTGAGTACCTAGA